>NC_140990.1:136837423-136858228 GCF_052327205.1 Somniosus microcephalus | reverse complement strand
CGCACTGCCCCGTGCCGGCGTCAAGGCGGCTGCGCAATTGGCGGCCACTTCTCTCCGAGCCCCGCCCGCCCCCGGCCGAGAGCCCCGCTCGCCGAGCCCCGCCCCCCCTGGCCGAGAGCCCCGCTCTCCGAGCACAATCCGCCCCGCCCCGCTCTCCGAGCCCCACCCCCCCCGGCCGAGCCGGCTTGAAGTCCACCGATTGCGGCTCTGGTTGCCGGGGTAACCCTTCCCGTTCACCAAGGCCGAGATCCGACGCCGCGTCTCACCTGCTCCTGCTGCGCGCGCACCCTGACCCTCGTGGCTGACGCCGTTGCCACGGGTAACGTGACGGCCGGGGGGGGCGGTGGGGTTGAGCAGCTTAGCAGAAGCCCTAGCTCAGGCCTGGCTGGGCAAGAAAGTCCCAGGCTTTCAGGCCTAACAAAAAAACGGGAAAAGGTAGGAAAAAGAATGTTCAGTTTAGAAAAAATATTTACAAATGAATGAAGTTTTTTTTAAAACAATTTAATAAATTCAATTTTATTTTGCTGGAAATGTATATTTGAAAAGAAAGACGCAGAAAGCAGGAAAAAGAATGGAAGCAAGATGGCGGCCACTCACCTCGGTTCAGAAGGATAAGGCCCGCCCACACACGCACCGATTGGTCGACCGGTCAGGTCACCGAAGCGTAGGATTGGTCAATCGTCGAGTCACTCGACACTCAACTGTAGGATGGCACGCGTCAGGAACCCGCCGTCCGATTGGTCGACCTCGACGTCACATGGTCGCTAATGAGATGCTAATGAGCGGAACGCTGAACGTTTTTCGGATACCGCGGGGGCGATTTTTGTCCGGCCGAAAGGTAAATACGCCTATGACCGGTACGGAATCGCAAGCTTTCTTTTGAGGCGACGTGCGCGTCGGTACGCTCTATAACTTTCAAACGTATAGAACACGGACTGACAGACAGACGGCGGTGCCGAGACTTTTTGAGGGCATGTTGTTGTTGGAAGAGAGAGAGGGAGCGACTGGGGGGAAGAGAGAGAGGGAAGGAGAGAGAGAGAGAGGGAATGAGAGAGAGGGAAGGAGAGACAGAGAGAGAGGGAAGGAGAGAGAGAGAGGGAAGGAGAGAGAGAGAGAGAGGGGGAAGGAGAGAGAGAGAGAGATGGAAGGAAAGAGAGAGAATGAAGGAGAGAGAGGGAAGGAGAGAGAGGGAAGGAGAGAGAAAGAGAGGGAAGGAGAGAGAGACAGAGAGAGAGAGGGAAGGAGAGAGAGGGAAGGAGAGAGAGAGAGAGATTGGGAGTGTGAGAGAGAGAGAGATTGGGAGTGTGAGAGAGAGAGAGATTGGGAGTGTGAGAGAGAGAGATTGGGAGTGTGAGAGAGAGAGATTGGGAGTGTGAGAGAGAGAGATTGGGAGTGAGAGAGAGAGAGATTGGGAGTGTGAGAGAGAGAGAGATTGGGAATGTGAGAGAGAGAGAGACTGGGAGTGTGTGAGAAAGAGAGACTGGGAGTGTGAGAGAGAGAGACTGGGAGTGTGAGAGAGAGATTGGGAGTGTGAGAGAGAGAGAGAGATTGGGAGTGTGAGAGAGAGAGAGATTGGGAGTGTGAGAGATTGGGAGTGTGAGAGAGAGAGAGATTGGGAGTGTGAGAGAGAGAGAGATTGGGAGTGTGAGAGAGAGAGAGATTGGGAGTGTGAGAGAGAGACTGGGAGTGTGAGAGAGAGAGAGATTGGGAGTGTGAGAGAGAGAGAGAGAGAGAGATTGGGAGTGTGAGAGAGAGAGAGATTGGGAGTGAGAGAGAGAGAGAGATTGGGAGTGAGAGAGAGAGAGAGATTGGGAGTGTGAGAGACAGATTGGGAGTGTGAGAGAGAGAGACTGGGAGTGTGAGAGAGAGAGACTGGGAGTGTGTGAGAGAGAGACTAGGAGTGTGAGAGAGAGAGAGATTGGGAGTGTGAGAGAGAGAGAGATTGGGAGTGTGAGAGAGAGAGAGATTGGAAGTGTGAGAGAGAGAGAGACTGGGAGTGTGAGAGAGAGAGAGAGAGAGAGATTGGGAGTGTGAGAGAGAGAGACTGGGAGTCAGAGAGAGAGAGATTGGGAGTGTGAGAGAGAGAGAGTGAGAGAGAGAGAGAGAGAGGGATTGGGAGTGTGAGAGAGAGAGAGATTGGGAGTGTGAGAGAGAGAGAGATTGGGAGCGTGAGAGAGAGAGAGATTGGGAGTGTGAGAGAGAGAGACTGGGAGTGTGAGAGAGAGAGAGATTGGGAGCATGAGAGAGAGAGATTGGGAGCGTGAGAGAGAGAGAGATTGGGAGTGAGAGAGAGAGAGAGAGTTTGGGAGTGTGAGAGAGAGATTGGGAGTGTGAGAGAGAGATTGGGAGTGTGAGAGAGAGAGATTGGGAGTGTGAGAGAGAGAGAGATTGGGAGTGTGAGAGAGAGAGATTGGGAGTGTGAGAGAGAGAGATTGGAAGTGTGAGAGAGAGAGATTGGGAGCGTGAGAGAGAGAGATTGGGAGTGAGAGAGAGAGAGTTTGGGAGTGTGAGAGAGAGAGAGAGAGAGATTGGGAGTGTGAGAGAGTGAGAGAGATTGGGAGTGTGAGAGAGAGAGGGGGGGAAGAGAGAGCGACTGGGGGGGAAGAGAGAGCGCCTGGGGGGGAAGAGAGAGCGACTGGGGGGGAAGAGAGAGCGACTGGGGGGGAAGAGAGTGCGACTGAGGGGGGGAAAGAGAGAGACGGGGGGAAGAGAGAGCGACTGGGGTGGAAGAGAGAGCGACTGGGGGGGAAGAGAGAGTGACTGGGGGGGAAGAGAGAGCGACTGGGGGGAAGAGAGAGCGACTGGGGGGGAAGAGAGTGCGACTGAGGGGGGAGAGAGAGAGACGGGGGAAGAGAGAGCGACTGGGGGGGAAGAGAGAGTGACTGGGGGGGGAAGAGAGAGCGACTGGGGGGGAAGAGAGAGAGCGACTGGGGGGGAAGAGAGAGCGCGACTTGGGGGAAGAGAGAGAGCGACTGGGGGGGAAGAGAGCGACTGGGGGGGAAGGGAGCGACTGGGGGGGAGAGAGAGCAACTGGGGGGGAGGAGAGAGAGCGACTGGGGGGGAAGAGAGAGAGCGACTGGGGGGGAAGAGAGAGAGCGACTGGGGGGGAGAGAGAGCGACTGGGGGGGAGAGAGAGCGACTGGGGGGAGAGAGAGACTGGGGGGGAGAGAGAGAGACTGGGGGGGAGAGAGAGAGACTGGGGGGGAGAGAGAGAGACTGCGGGGAGAGAGAGAGACTGGGAGAGAGAGAGAGTGCGACTGAGGGGGGAGAGAGACGGGGGGAAGAGAGAGCGACTGGGGGGGGAAGAGAGTGCGACTGAGGGGGGAGAGAGAGAGACTGGGGGGGAAGAGAGAGCGACTGGGGGGGAAGAGAGCGACTGGGGGGGAAGAGAGAGCGACTGGGGGGGGAAGAGAGAGCGACTGGGGGGGAGAGAGAGCGACTGGGGGGGAAGAGACTGGGGGTGTGAGAGAGAGAGAGATTGGGAGTGTGAGAGAGAGAGAGAGATTGGGAGTGTGAGAGAGAGAGAGAGAGAGATTGGGAGTGTGAGAGAGAGAGATTGGGAGTGTGAGAGAGAGAGAAATTGGGAGTGTGAGAGAGAGAGAGATTGGGAGTGTGAGAGAGAGAGATTGGGTGTGTGAGAGAGAGACTGGGAGTGTGAGAGAGAGACTGGGAGTGTGTGAGAGAGAGACTGGGAGTGTGAGAGAGAGAGAGATTGGGAGTGTGAGAGAGAGAGAGATTGGGAGTGTGAGAGAGAGAGAGATTGGGAGTGTGAGAGAGAGAGAGACTGGGAGTGTGAGAGAGAGAGAGAGAGATTGGGAGTGTGAGAGAGAGAGACTGGGAGTCAGAGAGAGAGAGATTGGGAGTGTGAGAGAGAGAGAGAGTGAGAGAGAGAGAGAGGGATTGGGAGTGTGAGAGAGAGAGAGATTGGGAGTGTGAGAGAGAGAGAGATTGGGAGCGTGAGAGAGAGAGAGATTGGGAGTGTGAGAGAGAGAGACTGGGAGTGTGAGAGAGAGAGAGAGATTGGGAGCGTGAGAGAGAGAGATTGGGAGTGAGAGAGAGAGAGTGAGTTTGGGAGTGTGAGAGAGAGATTGGGAGTGTGAGAGAGAGATTGGGAGTGTGAGAGAGAGATGGGGAGTGTGAGGGAGAGAGAGATTGGGAGTGTGAGAGAGAGAGAGAGATTGGGAGTGTGAGAGAGAGAGAGAGATTGGGAGTGTGAGAGAGAGAGATTGGGAGTGTGAGAGAGAGAGATTGGGAGTGTGAGAGAGAGAGATTGGGAGTGTGAGAGAGAGAGATTGGGAGTGAGAGAGAGTTTGGGAGTGTGAGAGAGAGAGAGAGATTGGGAGTGTGAGAGAGAGAGAGAGAGATTGGGAGTGTGAGAGAGAGAGGGGGGGAAGAGAGAGCGCCTGGGGGGGAAGAGAGAGCGACTGGGGGGGAAGAGAGTGCGACTGAGGGGGGAAAGAGAGAGACGGGGGGAAGAGAGAGCGACTGGGGGGGAAGAGAGAGCGACTGGGGGGGAAGAGAGAGCGACTGGGGGGGAAGAGAGAGCGACTGGGGGGAAGAGAGAGCGACTGGGGGGGAAGAGAGTGCGACTGAGGGGGGAGAGAGAGAGACGGGGGGGAAGAGAGAGCGACTGGGGGGGAAGAGAGAGTGACTGGGGGGGAAGAGAGAGCGACTGGGGGGGAAGAGAGAGCGACTGGGGGGGAAGAGAGAGAGCGACTGGGGGGGAAGAGAGAGAGCGACTTGGGGGAAGAGAGATAGCGACTGGGAGGGAAGAGAGCGACTGGGGGGGAGAGAGAGCAACTGGGGGGGAGGAGAGAGAGCGACTGGGGGGGAGGAGAGAGAGCGACTGGGGGGGAAGAAAGAGAGCAACTGGGGGGGAAGAGAGAGAGCGACTGGGAGGGAAGAGAGCGACTGGGGGGGAGAGAGAGCAACTGGGGGGGATTTTATAATCAATAAGAGTTCTGTTGAGTGCTTCAAGTGCCCTCTTGTGGGCCTTTGTACTCATCCCACACAATGAGCTTAAACTTTTGAAGCAGCTAAGCAGCACCAGTTCCTTTGCTAATGTTACACACTGGGTGTTGTTGTCTTGTCAGATCCAGAGGGAGAGCAAAGGTTGAGTGGGCAGTGTGACCTCCTTGGAGAAAAGTTGCACCGGTTCCTGATGAGGCAACAGCCAGTGCAATGAATCTTGTCAGATCCAGAGGGAGAGCAAAGGTTGAGTGGGCGATGCGACCACCTTGGAGCAGAGTTCCAGCGATTCCTGATGAGGCAACATTGAATGTTTGATTAAGCAAGGAGAAAATCATACACAAAAAGGGGAAAAATACGTTTAAGGCAGTGAAATTACTTGGTGGGATATATTGGTGTTATTTTACACCTTTCTCTTTAGTTAAAGTTGAGATTAACCGTGCTGGTGTGTGTTAAAGTATATTATCTGCTATATAGCATGCTGTACAGGATAACACTGCATCTTACCTGAAAGCATTCAGCTTTCTATTTGAGTGGGCAGTGCGACCTCCTTAGAGAAGAGTTAAGAACATAAGAACATAAGAAATAGGAGCAGGAGTAGGCCAATTGGCCCCTCGAGCCTGCTCCGCCATTCAATAAGATCATGGCTGATCTGATCCCAACCGCCAATCCACTATGACAGGACTATCTCCTGAATCTAACAGCATTAGACACACGAAAACAGGAGCAGGATCAGGCTACACGGCCCCTGGGCCCGCTCCGCTACCCACAGGGCCATGACCTATCCAAACCTAGACTCATGTCCAAATTCCTGCCCGCTCCCCGTAACCCTTAATTCCCTTTTCTACTAGGAAACTGTCTATTTCTGTTTTAAATTTATGTAATGATGTAGCTTCGACAGCTTTTTGGGGCAGCATATTCCATGGACCTACCACCCTCTGAGTGAAGTAGTTCCTCCTCATCTCAGTTTTGAAAGAGCAGCCCCTTATTCTAAGACTATGCCCCCTAGTTCTAGTTTCACCCATCATCTGGAACATCCTCCCTGCATCCACCCGATCCAACCCCTTCATAATGTTATATGTTTCAATAAGATCGCCTCTCGTTCTTCTGAACTCCAATGAGTAGAGTCCCAATCTACTCAACCTCTCCTCATATGTCCATCCCCTCATCCCCGGGATTAATCGAGTGAACCTTCTTTGTACTGACTCGAGAGCAAGTATGTCCTTTCTTAAGTATGGACACCAAAACTGTATGCAGTATTCCAGGTGCGGTCTCACCAATACCTTGTACAACTGAAGCAATACCTCCCTATTTTTATATTCTATCCCCCTAGCAATGAAAGCCAACATTCCATTGGCCTTCTTAATCACTTGCTGCACCTGCATACTAACCTTTTGAGTTTCGTGCACCAGGACCCCCAGATCCCTTTGTACTTCAGTACTTTCAAGTTTCTTGCCATTAAGATAATAACTTGCTCTACGATTTTTCCTGCCAAAGTGCATAACCTCACACTTTCCAGTATTGTATTCCATCTGCCAAATCTCTGCCCACTTACTTAGCCTGTCTATGTCCCCTTGCAGGTTTTTTATGTCCTCCTTACTCACTACTTTCCCTCCCATCTTAGTATCATCTGCAAACTTTGATGTGTTACACTCGGTCCCCTCCTCCAAATCGTTAATATAGATTGTAAAGAGTTGGGGACCCAGCACTGACCCCTGCGGAACACCACTGGTTACTGATTGCCAGTCTGAATATGAACCATTTATCCCAACTCTCTGCCTTCTGTTAGATAGCCAATCCTCTATCCATGCCAGAATATTACCCCCAATCCCCTAATTTTTTATCTTAAGCAATAATCTTTTGTGTGGCACCTTGTCAAATGCCTTTTTGGAAGTCTAAATACACTACGTCCACTGGTTCACCTTTATCCACCCTATATGTTACTTCCTCAAAGAACTCCAGCAAATTTGTCAAACATGACTTCCCCTTCATAAAACCATGCTGACTTTGTCTTATTAAATTATGATTATCCAAATGTCCTGTTACTGTCTCCTTAATAATGGACTCCAAAATTTTACCTACCACAGATGTTAGGCTAACCGGTCTATAGTTTCCAGCCTTCTGTCTACTGCCCTTTTTGAATAAGGGTGTTACATTAGCAGTTTTCCAGTCTGCCGGGACCTTTGCTGAGTCCAGGGAGTTTTGGAAGATTATTACCAATGCATCCACAATCCGTACCGCCACTTCCCTCAAAACCCTGGGATGTAAGCCATCAGGTCCAGGTGATTTATCCGCCTTGAGTCCCATTATTTTACCAAGTACTACTTCCTTAGTGATTTTAATCGTGTTGCGGCGATTCCTGAGGAGGCAACATTGAATGTTTGATTAAGCAAGGAGAAAATCATACACAAAATGGGGAAAAATATTTTTAAGGCAGTGAAATTACTTTGTACGATATTTGTGCACAAACAATTAGTGAGTTTGAGGAATTAGGCTATTTATTTTAAATGGGCTAAGGCATAATTTCAGGTCCCAAAAGACTACCCAGAGACCACATGCAGTATGTAATAATAAATTACCAGTGACTTATAATTGGTGTTAATTTTTCACCTTTCTCTTTGGTTAAAGTTGAGATTAACCGTGCTGGTGTGTGTTAAAGTATATTATCTGCTATATAGCATGCTGTACAGAATAACACTGCATCTTACCTGAAAGCATTCAGCTTTCTACTTGAGTGGGCAGTGCAACCTCCTTGGAGAAGAGTTGCAGCGGTTCCTGATGAGGCAACAGCCAGTGCAATGAATCTTGTCAGATCCAGAGGGAGAGCAAAGGTTGAGTGGGCAGTGCAACCTCCTTGGAGAAGAGTTGCAGCGATTTCTGATGAGGCAACATTGAATGTTTGATTAAGCAAGGAGAAAATCATACACAAAAAGGAGAAAAATACTTTTAAGGCAGTGAAATTACTTGGTGGGATATATTGGTGTTATTTTACACCTTTCTCTTTAGTTAAAGTTGAGATTAACCGTGCTGGTGTGTGTTAAAGTATATTATCTGCTATATAGCATGCTGTACAGGATAACACTGCATCTTACCTGAAAGCATTCAGCTTTCTATTTGAGTGGGCAGTGCGACCTCCTTGGAGAAGAGTTGCAGCGATTCCTGATGAGGCAACATTGAATGTTTGATTAAGCAAGGAGAAAAACATACACAAAAAGGGGAAAAATAATTTTAAGGCAGTGAAATTACTTTGTAGGATATTTGTGTACAAACAATTAGTGAGTTTGAGGAATTCGGCGATTTATTTTAAATGGGCTAAGGCATAATTTCAGGTCCCAAAAGACTACCCAGAGACCACATGCAGTATGTAATAATAAATTACCAGTGACTGATAATTGGTGTTATTTTTCACCTTTCTCTTTAGTTAAAGTTGAGATTAACCGTGCTGGTGTGTGTTAAAGTATATTATCTGCTATATAGCATGCTGTACAGAATAACACTGCATCTTACCTGAAAGCATTCAGCTTTCTACTTGAGTGGGCACTGCGACCTCCTTGGAGAAGAGTTGCAGCGGTTCCTGATGAGGCAACAGCCAGTGCAATGAATCTTGTCAGATACAGAGGGACAGCAATGGTTGAGTGGGCAGTGCAACCTCCGTGGATAAGAGTTGCAGCGATTTCTGATGAGGCAACATTGAATGTTTGATTAAGCAAGGGGAAAATCATACACAAAAAGGAGAAAAATACTTTTAAGGCAGTGAAATTACTTGGTGGGATATATTGGTGTTATTTTACACCTTTCTCTTTAGTTAAAGTTGAGATTAACCGTGCTGGTGTGTGTTAAAGTATATTATCTGCTATATAGCATGCTGTACAGGATAACACTGCATCTTACCTGAAAGCATTCAGCTTTCTATTTGAGTGGGCAGTGCGACCTCCTTGGAGAAGAGTTGCAGCGATTCCTGATGAGGCAACAGCCAGTGCAATTAATCACTTAGAGCGAAGCATGCTTCTGTCATTGTTGCATGTCAATGAATGTCATCCTCAAAGATTACTCTCCTGGGGCAAGCTTTTATAAAGGAGGTACAGAGATGGCCAGTCAGAGTTTTTAGGTCATGAAATGATGTTCGGCTAGCAACCTCATGGAGGAGTAGATGAAGGTGAAAGTACTGTGTATTATTGCAGAGCCAGATCATAGACAACATTTTCTGTTTTCCCTGAGGGTGTTAAAATGAACAGATTTCTTGATGTGCCAACTCTTGAACATGCCACGTACAACTGGCCATGTGAAAAACAGGACGTCAGTAAGTTGATGCCAGCAACCTTCAAAGTCTGCCCTTGTGCCTTGTTTATTGACATTGCGAAACAAATTCTCACAGGCAACTGTTGCCTTCTGAATTGAAATGGAAAGTCAGTTGGTACCATAGGAATTGGAGGAATGAGAACATCCTCCCCTCTGGCACAGCCTGAGATGATGGTAGCCTCAATCACATGTGGCATGAGCTTTTTGACTACCAGTCTGGTTCCATTGCACAACTTGGGTGCAGATAAGTTTCTTAGGAGCATGATGGGGGCGCCTTCCTTTAGTACCAGTTTGTGAGCAGGCGTTCCGGAAGGCTGCAATGAGTTCAATAAGTCAGTGGTGTAGTTTACCCCATCAGCACGGTCACAAACAGTATCAACGCTTTTATAGATTTGCTCTTGGCCAGGGAGTTTTTCAAGAAGCAGCGTGTTGATGTCGTTGACAGTATCATTCCTGGGTGCAAGTATTGACCGTTCACACAGCCAGTTGTGATCTTTCAAATGATTGAGGAGGTTTGGATACACGTTTGAGATCAACTCATCAACTGTTTTTACTTGACAGGCAAAGTCTGGAGGAATTGTGATTTGTCTACTGCTGTCAACGGGCAACTTTCCTTCTCCAAATTGTAGTAAAAGTCGCGCAAAGGATTCTGACATCTCGTCACCATGCATATGAACACGCATGTTTGTGGTCAAATGGACTGTTTGCACATTTCGCCACAGATGGGATGCCTTGAGACATGCATTGATTTCATCCGCTGGTGTTCCTCTTGGGACAACTGGCAGGATTTGGCGGAAATCACCTGCCAGCAACAGGGGGATGCCACCCATCAGGATATCGTTGCCTCTCAGATCTTTAAGAGTTCTGTTGACTGCTTCAAGTGACCTCTTGTGGGCCATTGTACACTCATCCCACACAATCAATCGAGACTTTTGAAGCATCTCAGCAGCACCAGTTCCTTTGCTAATGCGACACACTGGTTCTTCTTGTGTTGTCAGATCCAGAGGCAGAGCAAAGGTTGAGTGGGCAGTGCGACCTCCTTGCAGAAGAGTTGCAGCAATTCCTGATGAGGCAACAGCCAGTGCAATGAATCCCTTAGAGCGAACCATGGCCAGCAAAAGATTGATCAGGAATGTCTTTCCTGTCCCACCAGGGGCATCGAGGAAGATAATGCCAGGAGTGTTGTTTTGCACCATATCGAGAACCAACCTGTAAGTCTGTTTCTGCTCTGGAAGCAATTTAGGCTCAGTGACTGTGACAAAGGAACTCAGTTCCTCAACATTGTAGGTGGTTTCTCTGAGGACCTCTCTGCTGAGACCTGGAGAATCATTCCTATTGGGAGATGTAAGGTTCAACTGAGTCAGAGACTTGCCAACCAATTTCAAAGTCTGGTCCTCCAAAAGGATCAATGCCTGATTGTACATCGCAGCAGTGTAGTTCAGTGCCATTGTGGGGTTGGCTCTGGCGAGTTGGCGTAAGATGTCTTCTGTGAGGCAGTCTTTGTGATCTGCCCACAATTGCTTTGGATTGGAAGGTGTGCAGAAGGCAATTATAAGGGCAAAGAGTTTCCGTAGGCGATTGGCGGGGTAACACAGAGCAGCTTCTCTCATCGCTGCATCCCAATGAGTGTCACCCTCAATGAGGCCTCTCATGCGGCAAGCTTCTTGAAAAGAGTCACACAGATGGCCATTGACAGTCTTGAGGTCATTAAATGATGTCGGGCCAGCAACGTCATGGAGGAGCAGACGAACGTGAAAGCACTCTGTGTTGTTTGGATGGACTGTGTAGACTCTGCCAAGTGCATCCGATGAGTACACCCCTGTATGACCAGGAACTTCCTTTTGACCTGCCCCAGGTCGGCGAGCCCGCCATGTCTTGTTTGGCTGCCAGGTGTAGTACTTGGGCACCTGATAATACAAAAGTGTCTTGGCAAAGTCATTCGTTTGGCACAACTGAAAGAATGCTGTAAGTTTTGTCTTTGGAGGTTCCTCAGCACATTGCCTGGCATCTCCTGGTCGGAATAAAACCCTTTGTCCATTTTCCAAGTGAACATCTAATTTAGTGATAGTGGGGTAACGCTTGTGGATGTCAAATCCAAAAGTTCGCCAGGCTGCCTCATTGCTGCAGATGTAACGGCCCATCAAATGTGTGGTGATCTCATCATTTTGATTTTGTTGTCCAGCCATTTCAAGATCAAAGACAGCTTGGTCACTGCCCTTATGGATGTACTTGCACACATATTTGATAGACTTAACTGAGTGGCAGTACTCCACACTGATGTGACATTTGAAGAGCCTGGATAGGAGTGGACAGTAAGGAACAATCCAACGGTTGTCAACTTCAAATGTCTGTCTTTCCTGTGTTGTCTCAGTTGACGGACCAGGTTGAGCGGAGTCGCTAGATTTTCTAGTTCGCATTTTAATGTGAGTGCTGAAACCCCCACTCTCTTTTCACCTTCTCCTGTAGGAAGGATAGCCATCCTCGCCATGCTGAGTTTGTTCACGCAGTGGCTTTGGGTAGCCTTTTGTACATGCATTGTTTTTCATGCAGGGAGAAGAAGGGTTGTGTCGGCCACAAGGACCATGAATCATATTTTTTACAATAACATTAAACAGGATTGGATCCTTGTCCTTATCGGGTAGCTCTGCAGAGATGAAAGAATCAAGTTGATTGGGGTGAATCTTTGCCTGAAGCCAGAGTAAAAGATGAACATGAGGAAGTCCTCTCTTCTGCCACTCAATGCTGTAGATGTAGCAACGGTGTGCACCAAAAAGTTTGCCCTTAATCACGAGTTTCATCAGGTTTTTAACTTTGAGGTGGAAGACCCGTGCTATGAGGTCATGCCTTTCAGTACCAGCTTTGGGTGGGAACTCCTGCCATTGGGGATTGCAAGTCATGGTGATGAAGAGGTCAGGTCTGCCATAGTTTCTGACATAGGTCATGGCATCTTGCGTGTGCTCATGCATGTACCTAGCACCTCCAACGAAGGTGGATGGTAGGATGACCAGTTGACCAATGTCCTCAGTGTTGCCATCATTGGCCACAGCATCTCGTAAGTGTATATAGTCTGCGACTCTCAAATGATTTTGGTTATGCCGGAACCAATTAAGCCGCTCTCCTTCTATTTTCGCAAACATGTCAGTGAGGAACTGCTGCAGAAGTCGTCCAGAGTGAAGCAGGTGGTTTGAAGCAGTTTGTCGTTCCATCAGCCTGTATGAATAGAATTCCATGGCAGAAACCATCTTTTGCCTTTGGGCTGTAGGTGGCACACCAGTTTCGGGGTCAACATGTGGGATCTTGTTATAGACATCGTATCCATCTTCCCCATGGCAAAACAAAAGCGGGTATTGCAGAGGATCATATGACCTGTGAAGCTCAGAAATTCTTTTAAGTGGACCACCTCTCATATGCAACACAATGTCCCGTTGTTCAAATTCTTGGCCCACAATGACAATGGCTACTTCATTGGTGGTCGGAGCATTGAAGCGTCGCTCATGTTCACCTGCAGGAGTCTTGTTAGCTTTGATGACAATTTTGAGGTCTTGATTTGTAATTTGTTCCATAGCTGTTTTGAAACTCTGAATGTATGGGTTTTGCTGATGAAGCATCCGCTGTAACGCAAGCAAAATATCCATTTTGATGTGGTGTTGTTGTGCGGGGAGAACAGCAGCTTCCCTGCGGCGATTGGCTTGCTCTTCATCATCACCCAAGAAGTAGATCTGCAGAAACTGAGGTCTTTCGTTTGGTAGAGGAAGTAGGGAGCCAATTGTATGGTACACCTGTCCATGAACTTTAAAAGTTGGGCAAAATCCAGATTCACGCACTCTGTTTGCACCAAAAGAGGTCATTGCAAAGCAGTTGTTATACTTTCTGATGTGAGTGAGGAAATGTGTTGAAGCTGCAGTTTGGCCAAACAGAAGTGAGTGCAGGGGTTCAGGTGGAGCTGTTAGTGTTGCAAGTTTAACCTTTCCTCCATTGCAGCATATCCCATCAGTTTCCTCCTTCCACTTGAGAGCGCCACAGTGAGGGCAAATGATGGTCATCTTGCCAATGATGATTGTGTGGTCGGCTTCATAATTGATGGTGGGTGTATAGGAGAAGGCTGCTCCAACCCAATGATTCAAAATGTCAGATGTGGCAATGCCACGGTGTCGACTGTCGGCTTGGCGACGTGACTGAGTCTGGTCAGGAGTCTCAGCTGATCTGGCTGTGGCATGTCTTCCTCTGTCAGCAGCAAGACGTCCCTCAGATTGTTCGGAAGTCTCAGCTGATCTAGCAGCAGCAGGTCTGTCGTGGTCAGCCTGAAGGCGAGCCTGTCTCTGCTCCTCAGTTTCAGCAGCTCTTTGATCCTTTCTCCGGGAAGCAGCAGAAGTGTTGCGGCCAAGTCTTGGATGTTTCCTTGGTGGCATTCTGTTATGAAAAAAGAAAAATTAATTCTTCTATATGCAAATGAGTGTGTGTCTGTCTGTGTGGGAAGGACAGAGAAAGAGGGGGAAGCACAGACACACAGCAGGGGAAGGAGAGAGACAGACAGACGGAAAGGGAGGTGGGGGGAAAAGGGAGGTGGGGGAGGGAGGGAGACTGGTGGGTGGAAGAGAAAGAGAGAGACGGGGGGGAGGAGAGGAAGAGGAGGAGGAGGAGGAAGAAGAGGAGGAGGAAGAGAGAGAATCAGACTGGGGGGAGAGAGAGAGAGAGACGGGGGGGAGAAGAGGAAGAGGGAGAGGGGGAGAGAGAGAGAGAGAGAGAATCAGACTGGGGGAGAGAGAGAGGGAGAGAGAAAGAGAGAGACTGGGGGGAGAGAGAGAGAGAGAGAGACAGAGACAGAGAGAGAGAGACTGGGGGGGAGAGAGAGAGAGAGAGAGACGGGGGGAGAGAGAGAGAGACTGGGGGGGAGAGAGAGAGAGAGAGAGAGACTGGGGGGGGAGAGAGAGAGAGAGACAGAGAGCTTGCCATAAACAGAGGGACAACCATTAAATCTAAGAATAGAGTATATACAAATTATATGAATGTATATTTATACACTCAGGGATATATCTGTTTATACACTGTATGGATAGATCTGCGTTTATGTGTTCAACCATAAATGTTTTTTCGATGCTTTGGCAACATAAGATGTACCTTGTCATGCCAATAAAGCGATTTGATTTTGAATTTGAAGAAAGAGAGAGGGAAGGAAAGAGCGAGAGAGAGAGGAAAGGAGAGAGGGAGAGAGAGAGAGGGGGAAGGAGACAGGGAAAGAGAGAGAGGGAAGGAGAGAGACAGAGACAGAGGCAGAGAGACGGGGGGGAGAGAGAGAGAGAGTGAGAGACTGGGGGGGGAGAGAGAGAGAGAGAGACAGACTGGGGGAGAGAGAGAGAGATGGGTGAAGGGAGAGAGAGACTGGAGAGAAAGAGAGACTGGGGAGAGAGAGAGAGGGGGAAGGAGACAGAGAAAGAGAGAGGGAAGGAAAGAGAGAGAGAGAGAGAGAGAGAGAGAGACTGGGGGAGAGAGCGAGGAAAGGAGACGGAGAGAGAGAGGGGGAAGGAGACAGAGAAAGAGAGAGGTAAGGAAAGAGAGAGAGAGAGAGACTGGGGGGGGAGAGAGAGAGACTGCGAGAGAGAGAGAGAGAGAGACAGACTGGAAAGACAGAGAGAGACTGGGGGAGAGAGAGAGAGAGATGGGTGAAGGGAGAGAGAGACTGGAGAGAGAGAGACGGGAGAGAGAGAGGGGGAAGGAGACAGAGAAAGAGAGAGAGGGAAGGAAAGAGAAAGAGGGAAGGAGAGAGGAAAGGAGAGAGAGTGAGGGAAGGAGAGAGGTGATTGCCCAGTGGTGGGGGGAGGAAGGAGGAAATGGCGCTGAGTCTCTCTCACACACCCCAAGCCCCCTGTAATAAAGCCAGCTTCCCGCTCTCGGATTGCACAGTTGAGAACGCGGGGAAGGGGTAGGAGCACCCGTACGCGGCGGCTCCCGCTCTGGACCGCAGCCGCCACTCACGTTGCTTTCGGTTGGGCTGACCCCTGATAAGCTCCTGCTCCGGGCCCCCGACAACCGTCCCCTGCTAGATTTATTTCTAGCTGTCAGGCCTACGAAAAAAAAAAAAAATTAACATCTTATTTTTTTAAAGGAAAAGACTGAAGTAAAAATTTTTTTAAACGGTAACTAAATCGGTGAGAAATCCGTTAAACCATCTCCCCCTCGTCTGCCTCCGAATGAAAACCGCAGCGTCTGTCTGAAAATGCTCCCAGTTTAAGCCTCTTGTAGCACCAGCCCGGCAACGGCGGGCTGACCCCTGATGAGTTCCCGCTACAGGCCCCCGACGACGGTCCCCTGCTTGATGTATTTCTACCTACGGAAAAAAATTAAAAATAATCTATTTAAAAAGTTAATAAAAAAATAACCGTAACTCCTAACTACAACACCCGGAATTTTTTTATTTTTTAAAAAAAAGATAAAAACCCGAGAGAAATAAGGAGCTATTAACAGAGAGTTTTTCTATGTTTTAAGGAAAAGACTGAAGTAAACTTTTTTAAAAACGGTAACTAAAGTGGCAAGAAATTCATTAAACCTTCTCCCCCTCGTCTGCCTCCGAATGAAAATGGCGACGTCTTTGGCAGAAAGTGCTCCCGGGTTGAGCCTCTTGTAGCACCGACCTCAGACCACCGATTGTGTCTTTCTGGCTGTCAGGCCTACGGGAAAAATGTTAAATAATCTATTCAAAAAATTTTTGAAAAAATAACCGTAACTCTTAACTACAACACCGGAAAAAAATTTTTTAAAAGATAAAACCCTGAGAGAAATAAAGGAGCTATTAACAGAGAGTTTATTTATATTTTTAGGAAAAAAATGAAGTAAAATATTTAAAAATCGGTAATGAAAGCAGCGAAAAATCCTTTAAACGTTCTCCCCCTCGTCGGCCTCCGAATGAAAACCACGGCGTCTTTGTCGGAAAGCGCTCCCGGGTGGAGCCTCTCGTGGTGCCGGCTTTAGACCACCGATGAGTCTTTCCTGCTGTCAGGCCTACGAAAAAAAAATTAAAATAATCTATTTAAAAAGTTTTTCAAAAAATAAACATAACTCTTAACTACAACACCCGAAATTTTTATTTTTAAGAGATAAAGCCCCGAGAGAAATAATGAGCTATTAACGGAGAGTTTATTTATTTTTTCAGGGAAAGACTGAAGTAAAATCTATATATAAAGAGAGAATAACACACCGTGCGCCGCCACTCACCTGCTCGCTTCCCTGTCCCCTGGGATCCCTGCAGTTCCCGGTATTAAAGTTTAGGTTTTTAAGAACAGTAGAGAGCTTTACTCGGTAAATAACCAGTGCTGTGGTTGCACTGGCAGTTTGATTGTGCAATGCATCGGCACATTTACTCTATATCTAACCCAGGCCCCGCCCACTAATGAGCGTTAGGATTGGTCAACAGCTAATCAGCAGATTTAGTCTGTTTTCTGAACATTTTTTAAAAGTAAACACGACTATGACACTCCCCTGATTGGTCAACGCCTAATGAGGATTGCAATTCAACTCACTGTTTCTCTCAACAACAACGAAGCTCCCCTGATTGGTCAACGGCTAATGAGGTTTGCAATTCAACTAACTGTTTCTCTCAACAACAACAAAACTCCCCTGATTGGTCAATGGCTAATGAGGTTTGCAATTCAACTCACTGTTTCTCTCAACAACAACATAACTCCCCTGATTGGTCAACGGCTAATGAGGTTTGCAATTCAACTCACTGTTTCTCTCAACAACAACAAAACCCCCCCTGATTGGTCAACGGCTAATGGGAATAGAGAGCGACTGGTGGGGGGAAGAGAGAGAGAAAGACTGGGGGGGGGGAAGAGAGAGAGAGAGACTGGGGGGGAAGAGAGAGAGCGACTGGGGGGGAGAGAGAGAGAGAGAAAGAGAGAGAGACTGGGGGGGAGAGAGAGACTGGGGGGAGAGAGAGAGAGACTGGGGGGAGCGAGAGAGAGAGACTGGGGGGGAGAGAGAGAGAGACTGGGGGGAGAGAGAGAGAGAGACTGGGGGGAGAGAGAGAGAGAGACGGGGGAGAGAGAGAGAGAGACTGGGAGAGAGAAAGAGACAGACTGGGGGGAGTGTGATGAAATATTCCATTCATCACTGCCTGTGACTGTGGTCGGTTTCAGTTTCATTTCCCTTCCCCCAGTTCCGTTTCCTCACCATTGTATTGTATATTGGAATGTGTTGTGTGTAGGGCTCCGCCCATACCTGGCCCCTATGTAAGCAAGCTCAGTCTGGCCTCATATCCAGTACTGCAGCCCTCCGGATGGAAGATACCTCTCTCCACTACGTGTTACCTTCTAAGTTAATAAAAGCCTTGTTTTCTTTCGCTAACATCGAGTCTTGGAATTATTGAGGCACATCAATTTTATTAACTTATTTTTCAACACAATGGATCAACTCCTGAAACCCGAACGTTTGGATTTGGATCAGCATGCTCCGGACGCATCAGCACGCTTCGGACACTGGTTTATGTGTATGGAATTCTTCCTGGACAATTCCGCAGCCGTCAAAGACGCTACGGACGCTGCGAGTATGAAACTCGGAATTCTGTGGAATTGGGTAAGCCACCGGGTTTACCCCCTCATCCAAGACGCCGACACGTACCTGGCCGCCTGCGACATCTTAAAGGCGCATTACCAGCAGCCTACGAATGAGGTGTATGCTAGGCATCTGCTCGCTACTCGCGCACAGCGACCTGGGGAATCGGTGGAGGAGTTCCTAGGCACCCTGAAAATGCTTGGCAAAGACTGCAAGTGCCGAGATGTAAAAGCCGCAGTGTACACTGACGAGCTTGTTCACGATGCCTTTATCACAGGCCTCAGCTCCACTTACATCCGGCAAAGACTGCTGGAAAAAACGGGATTGGACCTGAAACAGGCTGCGGACACCGCGCGATCCCTGGATGTGGCCCAGAGAAACTCAGACGCCTACTCTTCAGCCCGCGCCATCCACGCCGCCACGTGTGCACCAAGGGCGCCGCCATCTTGGAAGGCATCTTCCCCGCCCGGCAGCCCGACACCGTCGGGGCCCCGCTCTCCCCCCAGAAGCCCTACGACAGCCGCGACGCGTCGGGGACCCAACTGCTACTTCTGCGGGCAGCCAAAGCACACCAGAAACCTGTGCCCGGCGAAAGGCACCACCTGCTTTAAGTGCGGTAAGAAGGGGCACTTCGGGAAGGTGTGCAGAGGGAACCCCGCCGGAAAACCAACCGCCGGAAAACCCGCCACCGCCGCGTGCGCGCGGTGGGAGCGGCCATCTTGGACGCCATCTTGCCCGACCTCGTGGGGTCCGCCATCTTATGAGCAGACAGCGTGGACGCCATCTTGCCTCGATCAGGGCCCTACAGTGGCATCGGTCACAGTGGACCAGACCAGGCCGCACCCGCTATCCAAATCAATGGTGGACATCGAGGTAAACGGGTGCAGGGTTAAATGTTTAATTGACAGTGGAAGCACGGAGAGTTTTATCCACCCTGAACTGGCACAACAACTCTCCCTAAAGGTGGTCCCTACTCAGGGTACCATCTCTATGGCTGATAAAACCCAGACATCGACCATTCTGGGTTACTGCACGGTACAATTGTCCGTTAACGGAACTGTATATGATAATTTTAAAGTATTAATCATGAAGAATCTATGTGCGAGCGTGATCTTGGGCCTGGATTTCCAGTGCAACCACCAAAGCATCACGCTCAAGTACGGTGGGTCCCAGCCGCCCCTCACAGTGTGCGGTCTGGCTACCCTGAAGGTAAAGCCGCCTTCGCTATTCGCGAACCTTACCCCTAACTGCCGGCCAATAGCGACCAAAAGCAGGAGGTACAGCTGGGAGGACAGGCGGTTTATCGCGACCGAGGTAGACAGGCTCCTGAAAGAGCGCATTATTGAACGCAGCAACAGCCCGTGGCGCGCCCAAGTGGTAGTGGTAAGGGGTAGCGAGAAGAAACGGATGGTGATCGACTATAGCCAAACGATCAACAGGTACACCCAACTAGACGCCTACCCGCTACCCCGCATATCAGAAATGGTGAACCAAATCGCCCAATACCGGGTGTTCTCCACCATCGACCTTAAGTCAGCTTACCACCAGCTCCCTATCAGACCAGAGGACCGCCCGTACACCGCCTTTGAGGCGAACGGACGCCTCTACCAATTCCTCAGAGTCCCCTTTGGGGTGACGAATGGGGTCTCGGTCTTCCAGAGGGAGATGGACCGCATGGTCGATGACCACCACTTGCAGGCAACCTTCCCCTACCTCGACAACGTCACCATCTGCGGTCACAACCAGCAGGATCACGACTCGAACCTCGAGAGGTTCCTGGAAACTGCACAAAAACTCAACCTCACCTACAACGAGGACAAGTGCGTTTTCAACACCACGCGCCTCTGCATACTAGGCAGCGTGGTGGAGAATGGGGAAATCGGACCAGACCCCGACCGATTGCGCCCCCTACGGGAGCTGCCCCTGCCCAACACTCCCAAAGCCCTGAAAAGGTGCCGGGGTTATTTTCTTATTATTCCCAATGGGTCCCCAACTACTCCGACAAAGCCCGCCCCCTCTTGAAAGCATCCTCTTTTCCGCTCTCTGCTGAGGCCCACGCCGCCTTCAAAAGCATTAAGCAGGATATTGAGCGGGCCACGCTACAGGCAGTGGACGAGAACACTCCATTTCAAGTGGAAAGTGATGCGTCTGACTTCGCCTTGGCGGCCACCCTCAACCAGGCGGGGCGGCCCGTAGCTTTCTTCTTCTCGAGGACCCTCCAAGGGCCCGAGATCAGACACTCCTCCGTGGAAAAGGAGGCCCCAAGCCATCATGGAGGCAGTGCGCCACTGGCGCCACTACCTAGCCGGCAAACGCTTCACCCTACTTACCCGACCAGCAGTCGGTAGCGTTTATGTTCAATAATAAACAGAGGGGGAAGATTAAAAATGATAAGATTCTTAGGTGGCGGATCGAGCTCTCCACCTTCGAGTATGACATCATTTACCGGCCAGGGGCCCTTAATGAATCCCCTGACGCCCTCTCACGAGGGATGTGTACCAGCGCCACCGGGGATCGGCTACAGACCCTCCACAACGACCTCTGCCACCCAGGGGTCACGCGGCTGTTCCACTTCATAAAGTCCCGCAACTTACCCTACTCGATTGAGGAAGTTCGGTCTCTGACCAGGAACTGCCGCACTTGCGCTGAGTGCAAGCCTCGGTTCTACCGCCCAGATAGAGCCCACTTAATCAAAGCTACACGGCCCTTTGAGCGGCTCAGCTTAGATTTCAAGGGCCCCCTCCCGTCCGTCGACCGCAATGTTTACTTCCTGAACATTGTGGACAAATACTCCCGGTTCCCATTCGCCTTCCCCTGCCCAGACATGACCAGCGCCACGGTCATTAAATGCCTCAACAGCCTGTTCTGCCTGTTCGGTATGCCGAGCTACATCCATACGGATAGGGGGGGCGTCCTTCATGAGTGAAGAGCTACGCCAGTACATGCTGTCCCGTCCCCCCACTTGCCCCGGGGGATCGCCCCCGAGCCGTA
>NC_140990.1:135478978-135509510 GCF_052327205.1 Somniosus microcephalus | reverse complement strand
CCCCCAGTCTCTCTCTCTCTCCCTCTCTCTCTCTCCCCCAGTCTCTCTCTCTCTCTCCCCCCAGTCTCTCTCTCTCTCTCTCTCTCTGTCTCTGTCTCTCTCTCTCCCCAGTCTCTCTCTTTCTCTCTCCCTCTCTCTCCCACTCGCTCTCTCTCTCTTCCCCCCCCAGTTGCTCTCTCTATTCCCCCCCCATTATCCGTTGACCAATCAGTGGAGTTTTGTTGTTGAGCGAAACGGTGATTTGAATTGCAAACCTCATTAGCCGTTGACCAATCAGGGGAGTTATTTTGTTGTTGAGAGAAACATTATATAGATTTTATTTCAGTCTTTCCCTGAAAAAATAAATAAACTCTCTCCCCCCCACTCACTTTCGCTCTCTTCCCCCTCCAGTCTCTCTCGCTCTCTCTATCCCCCCAGTCGCTCTCTCTCTCCCCCACCACTCGCTCTCTCTCTCTTCCCCCCCAGTTGATCTCTCTATTCCCCCCCATTCGCTCTCTCTATTCCCCCCCATTCACTCTCTCTATTCCCCCCCATTTGCGCTCTCTATTCCCCCCCATTCGCTCTCTCTATTCCCCCCCCCAGTCGCTCCCTCTCTTCACCCATCTCTCTTCCCCCCAGTTGCTCTCTTCCCCCCCAGTTGCTCGCTCTCTCTCAAATTCAAATTCAAATTCAAATCGCTTTATTGCATGATAAGGTACATCTTATGTTGCCAAAGCATCAAAATACATTATGGTTGAACACATAAACGCAGTTCTATTCATACAGTGTATAAACAGGTATATCGCTGAGTGTATAAATATACATTCGCATTTTTTATATATACTCTTTTCTTAGTTTACTGGTTGTCCCTCTGTTCATGGCAAGCTGTAACATAGTGTGCCACCAGTGTTACACAGCTTCTCTCCTCCCCCAGTAGGAATGGGAGTTTTTGGTTGTCATTCAGATTTCTGAATTCAGGGCATATTTGTGAGAATTTTTGGTAGCAATTCTCCCTGATGCCCTGATATTTTCCACAGGCTGTGAGGAAGTGCATCTCTGTCTCCACTACTCCCTGACTGCAGTGAGAGCATATCCTGTCTTCTCTTGGCAGCCTGGTCTGCCTGTGTCTGCCTTTTTCGATCGCTAGGCTATGTTCGCTAAGTCTGTACCTTGTCAAGGTTCTTCTCAGTTTGTTATCCTTTACCATGGTCAGGTAATCAGCTATGTTGTATTGTCTGTTTAGGGCCAAGTAGCAATTGAGTTTGCTTTCGTTTTTGTTGTTTCTGCCCAATATGTCAGATATTTTTCCTTTTGCTTAGCGACGATTGTGTTGGGTCGAATTCTTTGTGTTACCCTGTCACTGTCCTGGGGCTGGTTATTGTTAGTATTGTTAGCAGTTACTGTCTCTGTCTCTCTCTCCCTCTCTCCCCCCCAGTCTCTCCCTCTCTCTCTCTCTCTCCCCCAGTCTCTCTCTCCCCCCCAGTCTCTCTCTCTCTCTCTCCCCCCCCAGTCTCTCTCTCTCTCCCCCAGTCTCTCTCTCTCTCTCTCTCTCTCTCCCCATCTCTCTCTCTCTCCCCATCTCTCTCTCTCTCTCTCTTCCCCCCGTCACTCTCTCTCTTCCCCCCCAGTCTCTCTCTCTCTCTTCCCCCAGTCTCTCTCTCTCTCTTCCCCCCCATCGCTCTCTCTTCCCCCCAGTCGCTCTCCCTCTCTCTCTCCCCCCCAGTCTCTTTCTCTCTCCCCCAGTCTCTTTCTCTCTCTCTCTCTCTCTCTCTCTCTTTCCCCCCAGTCTCTCTCTCTCTCCCCCCAGTCTCTCTCTCTCTCTCTCTCTCTCTCTCTTTCCCCCCCAGTCTCTCTCTCTCTCTCTCTCCCCCCAGTCTCTCTCTCTCTCTCTCTCTTTCCCCCACAGTCTCTCTCTCTTTCCCCCCCAGTCTCTCTCTCCCCCCCAGTCTCTCTCTCCCCCCCAGTCTCTCTCTCTCTCTCCCCCCCAGTCTCACTCTCTCTCTCTCTC
The DNA here is from genome assembly GCF_052327205.1 of Somniosus microcephalus. Lineage (NCBI taxonomy): Eukaryota > Metazoa > Chordata > Chondrichthyes > Squaliformes > Somniosidae > Somniosus > Somniosus microcephalus. The sequence goes on along the minus strand of NC_140990.1, from coordinate 135,507,523 downwards.
TCCCTCCAGTCTCTCTCTTTCTCTCTCTCTCTCTCTGTCTCGCTCTCTCTCTCCCCCGTCTCTCTCTTTCTCTCTCTCTCTCTCCCCCAGTCTCTCTCTCTCTCTCTCTCCCCCGAGTCTCTCTCGCTCTGTCTCTGTATCTGTCTCTCTCTCTCTTCCCCCAGTCTCTCTCTCTCTCTCTCTCTCTCTCTCTCTTTCCCCCCCGTCTCTCTCTCTCTCTCTCTCCCCCAGTCTCTCTCTCTCTCTCTCTTTCCCCCCAGTCTCTCTCTCTCTGTCTCTCTCTCTCCACCCAATCTCTCTCTCTCTCCCTCTCTGTCTCTCTCCCCCCAGTCTCTCTCTCTCTCCCCCCAGTCTCTCTCTCTCTCTCTCTCTCCCCCAGTCTCTCTCTCTCTCTCTCTCTCCCCAGTCGCTCTCTCTCTTCCCCCCCAGTCTCTCTCTCTCTCTTCCCCCAGTCTCTCTCTCTCTCTTCCCCCCCAGTCTCTCTCTCTCTCTCTGTCTCTGTCTCTGTCTCTCTCTCTCTCTCCCCCCAGTCTCTCTCTTTCTCTCTCTCTCTCTCCCCCAGTCTCTCTCTCTCTCCCCCCCAGTCTCTCTCTCTCTCTCTCCCTCCCAGTCTCTCTCTCTCTCTCTCCCCCCAGTCTCTCTCTCTCTCTCTCTCCCCCAGTCTCTCTCTCTCTCTCTCTGTCTTTCTCTCTCTCCCCCCAGTCTCTCTCTCTCTCTCTCTCTCCCCCAGTCTCTCTCTCTCCCCCCCCCCAGTCTCTCTCTCTCTCCCCCCAGTCTCTCTCTCTCTTCCCCCCCCCACCAGTCTCTCTCTCTCTGTCTCTCTCTCTCTCCCCCAGTCTCTCTCAGTTCAGTTCAGTTCAGTTCAAATGCTTTATTGGCATGAAGTTTACAGAGAACCATATTGCCAAAGCTTACATAGCAAAAAAGGTACAGTTTTCCAACATTCTGTAGGTGTCAATCGATTTGACATTTGTTGGGTATATACAATATTACTTTTTAAACAATATTAATTTTAAACAGTCTTTCTACTTCATTTGGTACGTTCAATATTAATTTTAAACAGTCTTACTTTTAAACAGTCCTCAGGTTGTGACATGTTGTTACATATTTAGCCCCAAGGTATGGTCTGTCTCCTTCTCCTAGGACTAATCTCAATTTTGACAGATCATCCAATTCCTTGAAATCTGGGGTTGTTTGGCTTAGCTTGTTGAATAATATGTTTCTTGATGTGTTGAATTTTTCGCATTTTAGGAGGAAATGCATTTCTGTTTCAACCTCGCCAGCCAGACATTGATCGCATATTCTATTCTCTCTAGGCTGCCAGGATTTCTTGTATCTGCCTTTTTTCAATTTCCAGTTGGTGGTCGCTTAGTCTGTACCTGGTGAGGGTCTGTCTCTGTTTTGTGTCTCTGATGGTCGTGAGGTAGTCTGCCAGTTTATATTCTCTTTTTAGGGCCCGGTAACATTCTAATCTGCTTTGGCTTTCGGTTATTTTGTTCCAATGTTCCAGGTAGGTTTCTTTGCATTGTTTAATGATTTGGTTCACTCGGATTGGTGTTTGGACGGCTGTGTTGGTCTGGGGCTGGTCAGGGTCCAGCTGAGTACTTAGTTTCAGTAGCAGCTGACTCAGGGGACTCTTTTCTGGGTTTAGCTCTTGGGTCTGAAAGGCTTTGAAATGAAGGGGTGTCTGGGGAGCTAGATTTGAGGTGATTTAGGAAGTTTAGTGCTCGTTTTTGGATGTTTATTATCAGTGGGTATCTGCCTAGTTCGGCTCTGCATGCATTTGTTGCGTTTTTCTTTGGGTGCGAAGGATGCTTCGGCAGAATTCTGCATGTAGGGCTTCTATTGTGTGTTTTTCCCATTTAGTGTAGCTTTGGTGATTTAGCGGGCCCCATACTTCACTACCGTACAGTGCAATGGGCAGGATTATGCTGTCAAAAATTTTGAGCCAGATTTTGATTGGGATTTGGATGTTGTAGAATTTTCTTTTTATTGCATATAGGGCTCTTCGGCTTTTTCTTTTAGTGCATTCACTGCTATGCTGAAGCTCCCTGATGCTGTAATAGTTAGACCAAGGTAGGTGTAGCTCATAGTGTCACTGAGGGTAAACTGGTATTTGTTTTCCTGACATCTGGGTCTTTTCTGAAAAATCATGATGTTGGTTTTCTTTAGATTTACTGTTAGAGCCCAATTTTGGCAGTATTTGTCGAGTAGGTCTAGTTGTTGCTGTAATCCCTGTTCTGTGGGAGACAGCAGAACCAGGTCGTCCGCATAGAACAGGGACTTCACTTCTCCATCCAGGAGACGGAGACCTGGTGACTCGCTTTGCTCCAGCATGTCTGCTAATTCATTTATGTATATGTTGAACAGGGTCGGGCTCAAATTGCAGCCCTGCCGGACGCCTCTTCTCTGGGTGAAGAAATCGGTGCGTTTGTCTCCAATTTTGACCCCGCATTTGTTTTTCAGATACATTGATTTAATAAGGTCATAGACTTTGCCCCCTATTCCACACTGAAGAAGTTTATAATAGAGCCCTTCGTGCCATATAGAGTCAAAGGCTTTCTTGAAGTCGATGAAACAGGCGAATATTTTCCCATTTTTTGTTTGGTGTTTATGTTTTTCAATGAGGGTGTGAAGGGTATAGATATGGTCGGCGGTGCGGTGTTTTGGAAGAAAGCCTATTTGGTTTTTTCTGAGGATATTATGTTTGTTAAGAAAATCAAGTAATCTACTATTTAGAATACTGCAGAATAACTTCCCTGGACAACTGTTGACACAGATGCCGTGGTAGTTATTTGGGTCTGATTTGTTTCCACTTTTATATATGGGGGAGATTAGTCCTTGGCACCAGATATCGGGAAAACAGCCTGAGCGTAATATGATGTTGAATAGTTTGAGTATCGCACCCTGCATCTCCATATTGCTGAACTTTAGCATTTCATTTTTGATGTTGTCTGGGCCACAGGCTTTCTTTAGGTGGAGAGATTTTGTTTTTGTGGCCAGTTCTTTCCATGTGATTGGGGAGTCTAGAGGGTTTTGGTTGTCTTTAATTGTTGCTTCTAATGTGTGGAGTTTTTCTGTGACCTGATGTTGACTTGGGTTTGTTTTGTTTTTTGGGATGTCTTTGTAGAGGTTTTCAAAATGTGTTCTCCAGATGTCACCATCTTGGATTGGTAATGCTTGCAATTGTGTTGTACTCAGGTTATTCCACATTTCCCAGAATTGTTTTGGATTGGTGGAGTTTTCAATTTCTTCGAGTATTTTGTGGGTATAGTTTTGTGTTTTGTTCCTAATGGTGTGTTTATATCTTTTGAGGGTTTCATTGTATCTAGTACGTAGGTCCGGATTGTTTGGTTGCCGATGCTTTTGGTTTGATATTTTTCTCAGGTCTTTACTGGCATTTTTGCATTCGTGGTCAAACCATTTCATATTTTTATTTTGTCTTTTGTGATGCTTCCTCTTCTGTTTCACGAGGTCGGCTTTTACAGCTGCCTCATGGAAGATCATATTTATATCCTCTATGGCCGTGTTTACACCATCTCTGGTGATCTCATATAGATTTTCTTTAAATTTTGAAATTTTACTTGTGAGATCAGGTGAATTTAGTGCTGTGATGAATTTATCTCCACTGTCTGGGGCCCATCTGTATGTCTGGTTTATTTTATGTAGCTTACTGTGTTCCTTTTTTGTGTCTGTAGTTTTGGGCAGAAAGTTTAAGGTACACATTTATTTGGTTATGGTCTGAGAGGGGGGATTGTTGCCTGACAGTGAATGCGTTGATATCGCAGGGGTCCAGGTCAGTGATTGTATAGTCCACCACACTAGACCCAAGAGTTGAGGAGTATGTGAGTCTCCCTTGGGAGTCCCCTCTGAACCTACCATTAACTATGTACAGGCCTAAGGCTCGGCAGAGTTGCACTACCTCCCTACCGCTTTTGTTTATTTCACGATCAAGGTTGTTCCGATTTGCGATGGCTGGTGTGACATCTAAAGGGGTCTGGCCAAACACATGGTTGTTTCCCTGTGGGTCTATGAAGTCAGGTTCACAACCGGTCCTTGCATTTAGGTCCCCACATATTATCACCTTTCCTTGGGCCTGGAAATGGCTGATTTCCATGTGGAGAGTATCAAATAACTCCTCTTCGAAATATGGCGAATCTATTGGAGGTATGTAGCTTCAGCATCTCTCTTTCTCTCCAATTCCAATTCCAATTCAAATGCTTTATTGGCATGAAAGTTTACAGAGAACCATATTGCCAAAGCTTACATAGCAAAAAGGTACAGTTTTCCAACATTCTGTAGGTGTCAATCGATTTGACATTTGTTGGGTACATACAATATTACTTTTAAACAATATTAATTTTAAACAGTCTTTGTACTTCATTTGGTACGTTCAATATTAATTTTAAACAGTTTTAATTTTAAACAGTCCTCAGGTTGTGACATGTTGTTACATATTTGGCCCCAAGGTATGGTCTGTCTCCTTCTCCTAGGACTAATCTCAATTTTGACAGGTCATCCAATTCCTTGAAATCTGGGGTTGTTTGGCTTAGCTTGTTGAATAATATGTTTCTTGATGTGTTGAATTTTTCGCATTTTTGGAGGAAATGCATTTCTGTTTCAACCTCGCCGGCCAGACATTGATCGCATATTCTATTCTCTCTATTCTCTATTCTATTCTCTCTCTCCCCAGTCTCTCTCTCTCTCTCTCTCTTTCCCCCCCAGTCTCTCTCTCTCTCCCCCCAGTCTCTCTGTCTCCCCCCCAGTCTCTCTCTCTCTCTCCCCCCCAGTCTCTCTCTCTCTCTCTCCCCCCCAGTCTCTCTCTCTCTCTCTCCACCCAGCCTCTCTCTCTCTCTCTCTCTCTTTCCCCCCAGTCTCTCTCTCTCTCCCCCCCAGTCTCTCTCTCTCCCCCCCAGTCTCTCTCTCTCTCCCCCCCAGTCTCTCTCTCTCTCCCCCCCGTCTCTCTCTCTCTCTCTCTCTCTCTGTCTCTCTCTCTCTCCCCCAGTCTCTTTCTCTCTCTCTCTCTCCCCCCAGTCTCTCTCTCTCTCTCTCTCTGTCTCTGTCTCTCTCTCTCTCCCCCCAGTCTCTCTGTCTCTGTCTCTCTCTCTCTCCCCCCCAGTCTCTCTCTCTCTCTCCCCCAGTCTCTCTCTCTCTCTCTATCTCCCCCCAGTCTCTGTGTCTCTCTCTCCCCCCAGCCTCTCTCTCTCTCTCTCCCCCCAGTCTCTCTCTCTCTCTGTCTCTCTCTCTCTCTCTCTCTCCCCCCAGTCTCTCTCTTTCTCTCTCCCAGTCTCTCTCTCTCTCCCCAGTCTCTCTCTCTCCCCCCAGTCTCTCTCTCTCTCTCCCCCCAGTCTCTCTCTCTCTCTCTCTCTCTCCCCCCAGTCTCCCTCTCTCTCTCCCCCCAGTCTCTCTCTCTCTCTCTCGCCCCCCCCCCCAGTCTCTCTCTCTCTCTTCCCCCCCCAGTCTCTCTCTCTCTCTTCCCCCACCAGTCGCTCTCTATTCCCATTAGCCGTTGACCAATCGAGGGGGGGGGTTTGTTGTTGTTGAGCGAAACAGTGAGTTGAATTGCAAACCTCATTAGCCGTTGACCAATCAGGGGAGTTATGTTGTTGTTGAGAGAAACAGTGAGTTGAATTGCAAACCTCATTAGCCGTTGACCAATCAGGGGAGTTTTGTTGTTGTTGAGAGAAACAGTTAGTTGAATTGCAAACCTCATTAGCCATTGACCAATCAGGGGAGCTTCGTTGTTGTTGAGAGAAACAGTGAGTTGAATTGCAATCCTCAATAGCCGTTGACCAATCAGGGGAGTGTCATAGTCGTGTTTACTTTTTAAAAATGTTCAAAAAACAGACTAAATCCGCTGATTAGCTGTTGACCAATCCTAACACTCATTAGTGTGCGGGGCCTGGGTTAGATATAGAGTAAATCTGCCGATGCATTGCACAATCAAACTGCCAGTGCAACCACAGCACTGGTTATTTACCGAGTAAAGCTCTCTACTGTTCTTAAAAACCTAAACTTAAATACCAGGAACTGCAGGGATCCCAGGGGACAGGGAAGCGAGCAGGTGAGTGGCGGCGCACGGTGTGTTATTCTCTCTTTATATATAGATTTTACTTCAGTCTTTCCCTGAAAAAATAAATAAACTCTCCGTTAATTGCTCATTATTTCTCTCGGGGCTTTATCTTTTAAAAATTAAAAATTTCGGGTGTTGTAGTTAAGAGTTATGTTTATTTTTTGAAAAACTTTTAAAATAGATTATTTTAATTTTTTTTTCGTAGGCCTGACAGCAGGAAAGACTCATCGGTGGTCTAAAGCCGGCACCATGAGAGGCTCCACCCGGGAGCGCTTTCCGACAAAGACGCCGCAGTTTTCATTCGGAGGCCGACGAGGGGGAGAACATTTAAAGGATTTTTCGCTGCTTTCATTACTGATTTTTAAATATTTTACTTCATTTTTTCCTAAAAATATAAATAAACTCTCTGTTAATAGCTCCTTTATTTCTCTCGGGGTTTTATCTTTTAAAATTTTTTTTTCCGGTGTTGTAGTTAAGAGTTACGGTTATTTTTTCAAAAAATTTTTGAATAGATTATTTAACATTTTTCCCGTAGGCCTGACAGCCAGAAAGACGCAATCGGCGGTCTGAGGTCGGTGCTACAAGAGGCTCAGCCCGGGAGCACTTTCTGCCAAAGACGTCGCCATTTTCATTCAGAGGCAGACGAGGGGGAGAAGGTTTAATGAATTTCTCGCCGCTTTAGTTACCGTTTTAAAAAAAGTTTACTTCAGTCTTTTCATTAAAACATTAAAAAACTCTGTTAATAACTCCTTATTTCTCTCGGGTTTTTATCTTTTTTTTTAAAAATAAAAAAATTCCGGGTGTTGTAGTTAGGAGTTACGGTTATTTTTTTATTAACTTTTTAAATAGATTATTTTTAATTTTTTTCCGTAGGTAGAAATACATCGAGCAGGGGACCGTCGTCGGGGGCCTGGAGCGGGAGCTCATCAGGGGTCAGCCCGCCGTTGCCGGGCTGGTGCTACAAGAGGCTTTAAACTGGGAGCACTTTCTGACAGACGCTGCGGTTTTCATTCAGAGGCAGACGAGGGGGAGAAGGTTTAATGGATTTCTCGCCGATTTAGTTACTGTTTAAAAAAATTTTTACTTCAGTCTTTTCCTTTAAAAAAATAAGATATTAATTTTAATTTTTTTTCGTAGGCCTGACAGCTAGAAATAAATCTAGCAGAGGACGGTTGTCGGGGGCCCGGAGCAGGAGCTTATCAGGGGTCAGCCCAACCAAAAGCAAGGTGAGTGGCGGCTGCGGTCCAGAGCGGGAGCCGCCGCGTACGGGTGCTCCTACCCCTTCCCCGCATTCTCAACTGTGCAATCCGAGAGCGGGAAGCTGGCTCTATTACAGGGGGCTCGGGGTGTGTGAGAGAGACTCAACGCCATTTCCTCCTTCCTCCCCCCACCACTGGGCAATCACCTCTCTCCTCCCCTCACTCTCTCTCCTTCCCTCTCTCTCTCTTTCCTTCCCTCTCTCTCTTTCTCTTTCTCTGTCTCCTTCCCCCTCTCTCTCTCCCCAGTCTCTCTCTCTCTCTATCCAGTCTCTCTCTCCCTTCACCCATCTCTCTCTCTCTCCCCCAGTCTGTCTCTCTCTCTCTCTCTCTCTCTCCCCCCCAGTCTCTCTCTCTCTCTCTCCATCTCTCCCCCCGTCTCTCTCTCTCTCTCTGTCTCTGTCTCTGTCTCTCTCCTTCCCTCTCTCTCTTTCCCTGTCTCCTTCCCCCTCTCTCTCTCTCCCTCTCTCCTTTCCTCTCTCTCTCTCTCTTTCCTTCCCTCTCTCTTTCTTCAAATTCAATATCAAATCGCTTTATTGGCATGACAAGGTACATCTTATGTTGCCAAAGCATCGAAAAAACATTTATGGTTGAACACATAAACGCAGATCTATCCATACAGTGTATAAACAGATATATCCCTGAGTGTATAAATATACATTCATATAATTTGTATATACTCTATTCTTAGATTTAATGGTTGCCCCTCTGTTAGCATCGAAAAAACATTTATGGTTGAACACATAAACGCAGATCTATCCATACAGTGTATAAACAGATATATCCCTGAGTGTATAAATATACATTCATATAATTTGTATATACTCTATTCTTAGATTTAATGGTTGTCCCTCTGTTTATGGCATGCTCTCTGTCTCTCTCTCTCTCCCCCCCAGTCTCTCTCTCTCTCTCTCCCCCCCAGTCTCTCTCTCTCTCTCTCTCTCTCCCCCCAGTCTCTCTCTCTCCCCCCAGTCTCTCTCTCTCTCTCTCTCTCCCCCCCAGTCTCTCTCTCTCTCTCTGTCTCTGTCTCTCTCTCTCTCTCCCCCCAGTCTCTCTCTTTCTCTCTCCCTCTCTCTCTCTCTCTCCCCCAGTCTGATTCTCTCTCTCTCTCTCTCTCTCTCTCTCCCTCTCCCTCTCCCTGTTCTCCCCCCCCGTCTCTCTCTCTCTCTCTCCCCAGTCTGATTCTCTCTCTTCCTCCTCCTCCTCGTCTTCCTCCTCCTCCTCCTCCTCCTCTTCCTCTCCTCCCCCCCAGTCTCTCTCTTTCTCTTCCACCCACCAGTCTCCCTCCCTCCCCCACCTCCCTTTCCCCCCACCTCCCTTTCCGTCTGTCTGTCTCTCTCCTTCCCCTGCTGTGTGTCTGTGCTTCCCCCTCTTTCTCTGTCCTTCCCACACAGACAGACACACACTCATTTGCATATAGAAGAATTAATTTTTCTTTTTTCATAACAAAATGCCACCAAGGAAACATCCAAGACTTGGCCGCAACACTTCTGCTGCTTCCCGGAGAAAGGATCAAAGAGCTGCTGAAACTGAGGAGCAGAGACAGGCTCGCCTTCAGGCTGACCATGACAGACATGCTGCTGTTAGATCAGCTGAGACTTCCGAACAATCTGAGGGACGTCTTGCTGCTGACAGAGGAAGACATGCCACAACCAGATCAGTTGAGACTTCCGAACAATCTGAGGGACGTCTTGCTGCTGACAGAGGAAGACATGCCACAGCCAGATCAGCTGAGACTTCCGAACAATCTGAGGGACGTCTTGCTGCTGACAGAAGAAGACATGCCACAGCCAGATCAGCTGAGACTTCCGAACAATCTGAGGGACGTCTTGCTGCTGACAGAGGAAGACATGACAGAGGAAGACATGCCACAGCCAGATCAGCTGAGACTTCTGAACAATCTGAGGGACGTCTTGCTGCTAACAGAGAAAGACATGCCACAGCCAGATCAGCTGAGAGTTCCGAACAATCTGAGGGACGTCTTGCTGCTGACAGAGAAAGACATGCCACAGCCAGGTCAGCTGAGAGTTCCGAACAATCTGAGGGACGTCTTGCTGCTGACAGAGAAAGACATGCCACAGCCAGGTCAGCTGAGAGTTCCGAACAATCTGAGGGACGTCTTGCTGCTGACAGAGAAAGACATGCCACAGCCAGATCAGCTGAGAGTTCCGAACAATCTGAGGGACGTCTTGCTGCTGACAGAGGAAGACATGCCACAGCCAGATCAGCTGAGACTCCTGACCAGACTCAGTCACGTCACCAAGCTGACAGTCGACACAGGGGCATTGCCACATCTGACATTTTGAATCATTGGGTTGGAGCAGCCTTCTCCTATACACCCACCATCAATTATGAAGCCGACCACACAATCATCATTGGCAAGATGACCATCATTTGCCCTCACTGTGGCGCTCTCAAGTGGAAGGAGGAAACTGATGGGATATGCTGCAATGGAGGAAAGGTTAAACTTGCAACACTAACAGCTCCACCTGAACCCCTGCACTCACTTCTGTTTGGCCAAACTGCAGCTTCAACACATTTCCTCACTCACATCAGAAAGTATAACAACTGCTTTGCAATGACCTCTTTTGGTGCCAACAGAGTGCGTGAATCTGGATTTTGCCCAACTTTTAAAGTTCATGGACAGGTGTACCATACAATTGGCTCCCTACTTCCTCTACCAAACGAAAGACCTCAGTTTCTGCAGATCTACTTCTTGGGTGATGCTGAAGAGCAAGCCAATCGCCGCAGGGAAGCTGCTGTTCTCCCCGCACAACAACACCACATCAAAATGGATATTTTGCTTGCGTTACAGCGGATGCTTCATCAGCAAAACCCATACATTCAGAGTTTCAAAACAGCTATGGAACAAATTACAAATCAAGACCTCAAAATTGTCATCAAAGCTAACAAGACTCCTGCAGGTGAACATGAGCGACGCTTCAATGCTCCGACCACCAATGAAGTAGCCATTGTCATTGTGGGCCAAGAATTTGAACAACGGGACATTGTGTTGCATATGAGAGGTGGTCCACTTAAAAGAATTTCTGAGCTTCACAGGTCATATGATCCTCTGCAATACCCGCTTTTGTTTTGCCATGGGGAAGATGGATACGGTGCCTATAACAAGATCCCACATGTTGACCCCGAAACTGGTGTGCCACCTACAGCCCAAAGGCAAAAGATGGTTTCTGCCATGGAATTCTATTCATACAGGCTGATGGAACGACAAACTGCTTCAAACCACCTGCTTCACTCTGGACGACTTCTGCAGCAGTTCCTCACTGACATGTTTGCGAAAATAGAAGGAGAGCGGCTTAATTGGTTCCGGCATAACCAAAATCATTTGAGAGTCGCAGACTATATACACTTACGAGATGCTGTGCCCAATGATGGCAACACTGAGGACATTGGTCAACTGGTCATCCTACCATCCACCTTCGTTGGAGGTGCTAGGTACATGCATGAGCACACGCAAGATGCCATGACCTATGTCAGAAACTATGGCAGACCTGACCTCTTCATCACCATGACTTGCAATCCCCAATGGCAGGAGTTCCCACCCAAAGCTGGTACTGAAAGGCATGACCTCATAGCACGGGTCTTCCACCTCAAAGTTAAAAACCTGATGAAACTCGTGATTAATGGCAAACTTTTTGGTGCACACCGTTGCTACATCTACAGCATTGAGTGGCAGAAGAGAGGACTTCCTCATGTTCATCTTTTACTCTGGCTTCAGGCAAAGATTCACCCCAATCAACTTGATTCTTTCATCTCTGCAGAGCTACCCGATAAGGACAAGGATCCAATCCTGTTTAATGTTATTGTAAAAAATATGATTCATGGTCCTTGTGGCCGACACAACCCTTCTTCTCCCTGCATGAAGAACAATGCATGTACAAAAGGCTACCCAAAGCCACTGCGTGAACAAACTCAGCATGGCGAGGATGGCTATCCTTCCTACAGGAGAAGGTGCAAAGAGAGTGGGGGTTTCAGCACTCACATTAAAATGCGAACTAGAAAATCTAGCGACTCAGCTCAACCTGGTCCGTCAACTGAGACAACACAGGAAAGACAGACATTTGAAGTTGACAACCGTTGGATTGTTCCTTACTGTCCACTCCTATCCAGGCTCTTCAAATGTCACATCAATGTGGAGTACTGCCACTCAGTTAAGTCTATCAAATATGTGTGCAAGTACATCCATAAGGGCAGTGACCAAGCTGTCTTTGATCTTGAAATGGCTGGACAACAAAATCAAAATGATGAGATCACCACACATTTGATGGGCCGTTACATCTGCAGCAATGAGGCAGCCTGGCGAACTTTTGGATTTGACATCCACAAGCGTTACCCCACTATCACTAAATTAGACGTTCACTTGGAAAATGGACAAAGGGTTTTATTCCGACCAGGAGATGCCAGGCAATGTGCTGAGGAACCTCCAAAGACAAAACTTACAGCATTCTTTCAGTTGTGCCAAACAAATGACTTTGCCAAGACACTTTTGTATTATCAGGTGCCCAAGTACTACACCTGGCAGCCAAACAAGACATGGCGGGCTCGCCGACCTGGGGCAGGTCAAAAGGAAGTTCCTGGTCATACAGGGGTGTACTCATTGGATGCACTTGGCAGAGTCTACACAGTCCATCCAAACAACACAGAGTGCTTTCACGTTCGTCTGCTCCTCCATGACGTTGCTGGCCCCACATCATTTAATAACCTCAAGACTGTCAATGGCCATCTGTGTGACTCTTTTCAAGAAGCTTGCCACATGAGAGGCCTCATTGAGGGTGACACTCATTGGGATGCAGCGATGAGAGAAGCTGCTCTGTGTTACCCCGCCAATCACCTACGGAAACTCTTTGCCCTTATAATTGCCCTCTGCACACCTTCCAATCCAAAGCAATTGTGGGCAGATCACAAAGACTGCCTCACAGACGACATCTTATGCCAACTCGCCAGAGCCAACCCCACAATGGCACTGAACTACACTGCTGCGATGTACAATCAGGCATTGATCCTTTTGGAGGACCAGACTTTGAAATTGGTTGGCAAGTCTCTGACTCAGTTGAACCTTACATCTCCCAATAGGAATGATTCTCCAGGTCACAGCAGAGAGGTCCTCAGAGAAACCACTTACAATGTTGAGGAGCTGACCTCCTTTGTCACAGTCACTGAGCCGAAATTGCTTCCAGAGCAGAAACAGACTTACAGGTTGGTTCTCGACATGGTGGAAAACAACACTGCTGGCATTATCTTCCTCGATGCCCCTGGTGGAACAGGAAAGACATTCTTGATCAATCTTTTGCTGGCCACTGTTCGCTCTAAGGGATTCATTGCACTGGCTGTTGCCTCATCAGGAATCGCTGCAACTCTTCTGCAAGGAGGTCGCACTGCCCACTCAACCTTTGCTCTGCCTCTGGATCTGACAACACAAGAAGAACCAGTGTGTCGCATTAGCAAAGGAACTGGTGCTGCTGAGATGCTTCAAAAGTCTCGATTGATTGTGTGGGATGAGTGTACAATGGCCCATAAGAGGGCACTTGAAGCAGTCAACAGAACTCTTAAAGATCTGAGAGGCAACGATATGCTGATGGGTGGCATCCCCCTGTTACTGGCAGGTGATTTCCGCCAAATCCTGCCAGTTGTCCCAAGAGGAACACCAGCGGATGAAATCAATGCATGTCTCAAGGCATCCCATCTGTGGCGAAATGTGCAAACAGTCCATTTGACCACAAACATGCGTGTTCATATGCATGGTGACGAGATGTCAGAATCCTTTGCGCGACTTTTACTACAATTAGGAGAAGGAAAGTTGCCCGTTGACAGCAGTGGACAAATCACAATTCCTCCAGACTTTGCCTGTCAAGTAAAAACAGTTGATGAGTTGATCTCAAATGTGTATCCAAACCTCCTCAATCATTTGAAAGATCACAACTGGCTGTGTGAACGGTCAATACTTGCACCCAGGAATGATACTGTCAACGACATCAACACGCTGCTTCTTGAAAAACTCCCTGGCCAAGAGCAAATCTATAAAAGCGTTGATACTGTTTGTGACCATGCTGATGGGGTAAACTACACCACTGACTTATTGAACTCATTGCAGCCTTCCGGAATGCCTGCTCACAAACTGGTACTAAAGGAAGGCGCCCCCATCAGGCTCCTAAGAAACTTATCTGCACCCAAGTTGTGCAATGGAACCAGACTGGTAGTCAAAAAGTTCATGCCACATGTGATTGAGGCTACCATCATCTCGGGCTGTGCCAGAGGGGAGGATGTTCTCATTCCTCCAATTCCTATGGTACCAACTGACTTTCCATTTCAATTCAGAAGGCAACAGTTGCCGGTGAGAATTTGTTTCGCAATGTCAATAAACAAGGCACAAGGGCAGACTTTGAAGGTTGCTGGCATCAACTTACTGATGTCCTGTTTTTCACATGGCCAGTTGTACGTGGCACGTTCAAGAGTTGGCACATCAAGAAATCTGTTCATTTTAACACCCTCAGGGAAAACAGAAAATGTTGTCTATGATCTGGTTCTGCAATAATACACAGCACTTTCACCTTCATCTACTCCTCCATGAGGTTGCTAGCTGAACATCATTTCATGACCTCAAAACTCTGACTGGCCATCTCTGTACCTCCTTTATAAAAGCTTGCCCCAGGAGAGTAAACTTTGAGGATGACATTCATTGACATGCAACAATGACAGAAGCATGCTTCGCTCTAAGTGATTAATTGCACTGGCTGTTGCCTCATCAGGAACCGCTGCAACTCTTCTCCAAGGAGGTCGCACTGCCCACTCAAGTAGAAAGCTGAATGCTTTCAGGTAAGATGCAGTGTTATTCTGTACAGCATGCTATATACCAGATAATATACTTTAACACACACCAGCACGGTTAATCTCAACTTTAACTAAAGAGAAAGGTGAAAAATAACACCAATTATCAGTCACTGGTAATTTATTATTACATACTGCATGTGGTCTCTGGGTAGTCTTTTGGGACCTGAAATTATGCCTTAGCCCATTTAAAATAAATAGCCTAATTCCTCAAACTCACTAATTGTTTGTACACAAATATCCTACAAAGTAATTTCACTGCCTTAAAAATATTTTTCCCCTTTTTGTGTATGATTTTCTCCTTGCTTAATCAAACATTCAATGTTGCCTCATCAGGAATCGCTGCAACTCTTCTCCAAGGAGGTCACACTGCCCACTCAGCCTTTGCTCTCCCTCTGGATCTGACAAGCTTCATTGCACTAGCTGTTGCCTCATCAGGAACCGCTGCAACTCTTCTCCAAGGAGGTCGCACTACCTACTCAAGTAGAAAGCCGAATGCTTTCAGGTAAGATGCAGTGTTATCCTGTACAGCATGCTACATAGCAGATAATATACCTTAACACACACACCAGCACGCTTAATCTGAACTTTAATTAAAGAAAAAGGTGAAAAATAACACCAATTCTCAGTCACTGGTAATTTATTATTACATACTGCATGTGGTCTCTGGGTAGACTTTTGGGACCTGAAATTATGCCTTAGCCCATTTAAAATAAATAGCCTAATTCCTCAAACTCACTAATTGTTTGTACACAAATATCCTACAAAGTAATTTCACTGCCTTAAAAGTATTTTTCCCCTTTTTGTATATGATTTTCTCCTTGCTTAATCAAACATTCAATGTTGCCTCATCAGGAATCGCTGCAACTCTTCTCCAAGGAGGTCGCGCTGCCCACTCAAATAGAAAGCTGAATGCTTTCAGGTAAGATGCAGTGTTATCCTGTACAGCATGCTATATAGTAGATAATATAGTTTAACACACACCAGCATGGTTAATCTCAACTTTAACTAAGGAGAAAGGTGTAAAATAACACCAATATATCCCACCAAGTAATTTCACTGCCTTAAAAGTATTTTTCTCTTTTTTGTGTATGATTTTCTCCTTGCTGAATCAAACATTCAATGTTGCCTCATCAGAAATCGCTGCAACTCTTCTCCAAGGAGGTTGCACTGCCCACTCAACCTTTGCTCTCCCTCTGGATCTGACAACATTCATTGCACTGGCTGTTGCCTCATCAGGAACCACTGCAACTCTGCTCCAAGGAGGTCGCACTACCCACTCAAGTAGAAAGCCGAATGCTTTCAGGTAAGATGCAGTGTTATCCTGTACAGCATGCTATATAGCAGATAATATACCTTAACACACACACCAGCACACTTAATCTGAACTTTAATTAAAGAAAAAGGTGAAAAATAACACCAATTATCAGTCACTGGTAATTTATTATTACATACTGCATGTGGTCTCTGGGTAGACTTTTGGGACATGAAATTATGCCTTAGCCCATTTAAAATAAATAGCCTAATTCCTCAAACTCACTAATTGTTTGTACACAAATATCCTACAAAGTAATTTCACTGCCTTAAAAGTACTTTTCCCCTTTTTGTATATGATTTTCTCCTTGCTTAATCAAACACTCAATGTTGCCTCATCAGGAATCGCTGCAACTCTTCTCCAAGGAGGTCGCACTGCCCACTCAACCTTTGCTCTCCCTCTGGATCTGACAAGCTTCATTGCACTGGTTGTTGCCTCATCAGGAACCGCTGCAACTCTTCTCCAAGGAGGTCGCACTACCCACTCAAGTAGAAAGCCGAATGCTTTCAGGTAAGATGCAGTGTTATCCTGTACAGCATGCTATATAGCAGATAATATACCTTAACACACACACCAGCACGCTTAATCTGAACTTTAATTAAAGAAAAAGGTGAAAAATAACACCAATTCTCAGTCACTGGTAATTTATTATTACATACTGCATGTGGTCTCTGGGTAGACTTTTGGGACCTGAAATTATGCCTTAGCCCATTTAAAATAAATAGCCTAATTCCTCAAACTCACTAATTGTTTGTACACAAATATCCTACAAAGTAATTTCACTGTCTTAAAAGTATTTTTCCCCTTTTTGTATATGATTTCTCCTTGCTTAATCAAACACTCAATGTTGCCTCATCAGGAATCGCTGCAACTCTTCTCCAAGGAGGTCGCGCTGCCCACTGAAATAGAAAGCTGAATGCTTTCAGGTAAGATGCAGTGTTATCCTGTACAGCATGCTATATAGTAGATAATATATTTTAACACACACCAGCACGGTTAATCTCAACTTTAACTAAAGAGAAAGGTGAAAAATTAACACCAATTATAAGTCACTGGTAATTTATTATTACATACTGCATGTGGTCTCTGGGTAGTCTTTTGGGACCTGAAATTATGCCTTAGCCCATTTAAAATAAATAGCCTAATTCCTCAAACTCACTAATTGTTTGTACACAAATATCCTACAAAGTAATTTCACTGCCTTAAAAATATTTTTCCCCTTTTTGTGTATGATTTTCTCCTTGCTTAATCAAACATTCAATGTTGCCTCATCAGGAATCGCTGCAACTCTTCTCCAAGGAGGTCGCACTGCCCACTCAACCTTTGCTCTCCCTCTGGATCTGACAAGCTTCATTGCACTGGCTGTTGCCTCATCAGGAACCGCTGCAACTCTTCTCCAAGGAGGTCGCACTACCCACTCAAGTAGAAAGCCGAATGCTTTCAGGTAAGATGCAGTGTTATCCTGTACAGCATGCTATATAGCAGATAATATACCTTAACACACACACCAGCACGCTTAATCTGAACTTTAATTAAAGAAAAAGGTGAAAAATAACACCAATTCTCAGTCACTGGTAATTTATTATTACATACTGCATGTGGTCTCTGGGTAGACTTTTGGGACCTGAAATTATGCCTTAGCCCATTTAAAATAAATAGCCTAATTCCTCAAACTCACTAATTGTTTGTACACAAATATCCTACAAAGTAATTTCACTGCCTTAAAAGTATTTTTCCCCTTTTTGTATATGATTTTCTCCTTGCTTAATCAAACATTCAATGTTGCCTCATCAGGAATTGCTGCAACTCTTCTCCAAGGAGGTCGCGCTGCCCACTCAAATAGAAAGCTGAATGCTTTCAGGTAAGATGCAGTGTTATCCTGTACAGCATGCTATATAGTAGATAATATAGTTTAACACACACCAGCATGGTTAATCTCAACTTTAACTAAAGAGAAAGGTGTAAAATAACACCAATATATCCCACCAAGTAATTTCACTGCCTTAAAAGTATTTTTCTCCTTTTTGTGTATGATTTTCTCCTTGCTTAATCAAACATTCAATGTTGCCTCATCAGAAATCGCTGCAACTCTTCTCAAAGGAGGTTGCACTGCCCACTCAACCTTTGCTCTCCCTCTGGATCTGACAAGATTCATTGCACTGGCTGTTGCCTCATCAGGAATCGCTGCAACTCTTCTCCAAGGAGGTCGCACTGCCCACTCAAATAGAAAGCTGAATGCTTTCAGGTAAGATGCAGTGTTATCCTGTACAGCATGCTATATAGCAGATAATATACCTTAACACACACACCAGCATGCTTAATCTGAACTTTAATTAAAGAAAAAGGTGAAAATAACACCAATTCTCAGTCACTGGTAATTTATTATTACATACTGCATGTGGTCTCTGGGTAGACTTTTGGGACCTGAAATTATGCCTTAGCCCATTTAAAATAAATAGCCTAATTCCTCAAACTCACTAATTGTTTGTACACAAATATCCTACAAAGTAATTTCACTGCCTTAAAAGTATTTTTCCCCTTTTTGTATATGATTTTCTCCTTGCTTAATCAAACATTCAATGTTGCCTCTTCAGGAATCGCTGCAACTCTTCTCCAAGAAGGTCGTGCTGCCCACTCAAATAGAAAGCTGAATGCTTTCAGGTAAGATGCAGTGTTATCCTGTACAGCATGCTATATAGTAGATAATATACTTTAACACACACCAGCATGGTTAATCTCAACTTTAATTAAAGAGAAAGGTGTAAAATAACACCAATATATCCCACCAAGTAATTTCACTGCCTTAAAAGTATTTTTCTCCTTTTTGTGTATGATTTTCTCCTTGCTTAATCAAACATTCAATGTTGCCTCATCAGAAATCGCTGCAACTCTTCTCCAAGGAGGTTGCACTGCCCACTCAACCTTTGCTCTCCCTCTGGATCTGACAAGATTCATTGCACTGGCTGTTGCCTCATCAGGAACTGCTGCAACTCTTCTCCAAGGAGGTCGCACTGCCCACTCAAATAGAAAGCTGAATGCTTTCAGGTAAGATGCAGTGTTATCCTGTACAGCATGCTATATAGCAGATAATATACCTTAACACACACACCAGCACGCTTAATCTGAACTTTAATTAAAGAAAAAGGTGAAAAATAACACTAATTCTCAGTCACTGGTAATTTATTATTACATACTGCATGTGGTCTCTGGGTAGACTTTTGGGACCTGAAATTATGCCTTAGCCCATTTAAAATAAATAGCTTAATTCCTCAAACTCACTAATTGTTTGTACACAAATATCCTACAAAGTAATTTCACTGCCTTAAAAGTATTTTCCCCTTTTTGTGTATGAATTTCTCCTTGCTTAATCAAACATTCAATGTTGCCTCATAAGAAATCGCTGCAACTCTTCTCCAAGGAGGTTGCACTGCCCACTCAACCTTTGCTCTCCCTCTGGATCTGACAAGATTCATTGCACTGGCTGTTGCCTCATCAGGAACCGCTGCAACTCTTCTCCAAGGAGGTCGCACTGCCCACTCAAATAGAAAGCTGAATGCTTTCAGGTAAGATGCAGTGTTATTCTGTACAGCATGCTATATAGCAGATTATATACTTTAACACACACCAGCACGGTTAATCTCAAATTTAACTAAAGAGAAAGGTGAAAAATAACAACAATTCTCAGTCACTGGTAATTTATTATTACATACTGCATGTGGTCTCTGGGTAGTCTTTTGGGACTTGAAATTATGCCTTAGCCCATTTAAAATAAATAGCCTAATTCCTCAAACTCACTAATTGTTTGTGCACAAATATCGTACAAAGTAATTTCACTGCCTTAAAAATATTTTTCCCCTTTTTGTGTATGATTTTCTCCTTGCTTAATCAAACATTCAATGTTGCCTCATCAGGAATCGCTGCAACTCTTCTCCAAGGAGGTCGCACTGCCCACTCAACCTTTGCTCTCCCTCTGGATCTGACAAGCTTCATTGCACTGGCTGTTGCCTCATCAGGAACCGCTGCAACTCTTCTCCAAGGAGGTCGCACTACCCACTCAAGTAGAAAGCCGAATGCTTTCAGGTAAGATGCAGTGTTATCCTGTACAGCATGCTATATAGCAGATAATATACCTTAACACACACACCAGCACGCTTAATCTGAACTTTAATTAAAGAAAAAGGTGAAAAATAACACCAATTCTCAGTCACTGGTAATTTATTATTACATACTGCATGTGGTCTCTGGGTAGACTTTTGGGACCTGAAATTATGCCTTAGCCCATTTAAAATAAATAGCCTAATTCCTCAAACTCACTAATTGTTTGTACACAAATATCCTACAAAGTAATTTCACTGCCTTAAAAGTATTTTTCCCCTTTTTGTATATGATTTTCTCCTTGCTTAATCAAACATTCAATGTTGCCTCATCAGGAATTGCTGCAACTCTTCTCCAAGGAGGTCGCGCTGCCCACTCAAATAGAAAGCTGAATGCTTTCAGGTAAGATGCAGTGTTATCCTGTACAGCATGCTATATAGTAGATAATATAGTTTAACACACACCAGCATGGTTAATCTCAACTTTAACTAAAGAGAAAGGTGTAAAATAACACCAATATATCCCACCAAGTAATTTCACTGCCTTAAAAGTATTTTTCTCCTTTTTGTGTATGATTTTCTCCTTGCTTAATCAAACATTCAATGTTGCCTCATCAGAAATCGCTGCAACTCTTCTCAAAGGAGGTTGCACTGCCCACTCAACCTTTGCTCTCCCTCTGGATCTGACAAGATTCATTGCACTGGCTGTTGCCTCATCAGGAATCGCTGCAACTCTTCTCCAAGGAGGTCGCACTGCCCACTCAAATAGAAAGCTGAATGCTTTCAGGTAAGATGCAGTGTTATCCTGTACAGCATGCTATATAGCAGATAATATACCTTAACACACACACCAGCATGCTTAATCTGAACTTTAATTAAAGAAAAAGGTGAAAATAACACCAATTCTCAGTCACTGGTAATTTATTATTACATACTGCATGTGGTCTCTGGGTAGACTTTTGGGACCTGAAATTATGCCTTAGCCCATTTAAAATAAATAGCCTAATTCCTCAAACTCACTAATTGTTTGTACACAAATATCCTACAAAGTAATTTCACTGCCTTAAAAGTATTTTTCCCCTTTTTGTATATGATTTTCTCCTTGCTTAATCAAACATTCAATGTTGCCTCTTCAGGAATCGCTGCAACTCTTCTCCAAGAAGGTCGCGCTGCCCACTCAAATAGAAAGCTGAATGCTTTCAGGTAAGATGCAGTGTTATCCTGTACAGCATGCTATATAGTAGATAATATACTTTAACACACACCAGCATGGTTAATCTCAACTTTAATTAAAGAGAAAGGTGTAAAATAACACCAATATATCCCACCAAGTAATTTCACTGCCTTAAAAGTATTTTTCTCCTTTTTGTGTATGATTTTCTCCTTGCTTAATCAAACATTCAATGTTGCCTCATCAGAAATCGCTGCAACTCTTCTCCAAGGAGGTTGCACTGCCCACTCAACCTTTGCTCTCCCTCTGGATCTGACAAGATTCATTGCACTGGCTGTTGCCTCATCAGGAACTGCTGCAACTCTTCTCCAAGGAGGTCGCACTGCCCACTCAAATAGAAAGCTGAATGCTTTCAGGTAAGATGCAGTGTTATCCTGTACAGCATGCTATATAGCAGATAATATACCTTAACACACACACCAGCACGCTTAATCTGAACTTTAATTAAAGAAAAAGGTGAAAAATAACACCAATTCTCAGTCACTGGTAATTTATTATTACATACTGCATGTGGTCTCTGGGTAGACTTTTGGGACCTGAAATTATGCCTTAGCCCATTTAAAATAAATAGCTTAATTCCTCAAACTCACTAATTGTTTGTACACAAATATCCTACAAAGTAATTTCACTGCCTTAAAAGTATTTTCCCCTTTTTGTGTATGAATTTCTCCTTGCTTAATCAAACATTCAATGTTGCCTCATAAGAAATCGCTGCAACTCTTCTCCAAGGAGGTTGCACTGCCCACTCAACCTTTGCTCTCCCTCTGGATCTGACAAGATTCATTGCACTGGCTGTTGCCTCATCAGGAACCGCTGCAACTCTTCTCCAAGGAGGTCGCACTGCCCACTCAAATAGAAAGCTGAATGCTTTCAGGTAAGATGCAGTGTTATTCTGTACAGCATGCTATATAGCAGATTATATACTTTAACACACACCAGCACGGTTAATCTCAAATTTAACTAAAGAGAAAGGTGAAAAATAACAACAATTCTCAGTCACTGGTAATTTATTATTACATACTGCATGTGGTCTCTGGGTAGTCTTTTGGGACTTGAAATTATGCCTTAGCCCATTTAAAATAAATAGCCTAATTCCTCAAACTCACTAATTGTTTGTGCACAAATATCGTACAAAGTAATTTCACTGCCTTAATAAATATTTTTCCCCTTTTTGTGTATGATTTTCTCCTTGCTTAATCAAACATTGAATGTTGCCTCCTCAGGAATCGCTGCAACTCTTCTCCAAGGAGGTCGCACTGCCCACTCAAATAGAAAGCTGAATGCTTTCAGGTAAGATGCAGTGTTATCCTGTACAGCATGCTATATCGCAGACAATATACTTTAACACACACCAGCACAGTTAATCTCAACTTTAACTAAAGAGAAAGGTGTAAAATAACACCAATATATCCCACCAAGTAATTTCACTGCCTTAAACGTATTTTTCCCCTTTTTGTGTATGATTTTCTCCTTGCTTAATCAAACATTCAATGTTGCCTCATCAGGAATCGCTGGAACTCTGCTCCAAGGTGGTCGCATCGCCCACTCAACCTTTGCTCTCCCTCTGGATCTGACAAGATTCATTGCACTGGCTGCTGCCTCATCAGGAACCGCTGCAACTTTTCTCCAAGGAGGTCACACTGCCCACTCAACCTTTGCTCTCCCTCTGGATCTGACAAGACAACAACACCCAGTGTGTAACATTAGCAAAGGAACTGGTGCTGCTTAGCTGCTTCAAAAGTTTAAGCTCATTGTGTGGGATGATTACAAAGGCCCACAAGAAGGCACTTGAAGCACTCAACAGAACTCTTATTGATTATAAAATCAGTCTGTACACTCTGTACAATACCAAACCTATTAGGTTTTCAAACTTTTACCAGAAGGAGTATTCACTTAGTCTTTGGTTGTAACTCCAGCATATTGTAAAATGTTCTATTGTTCTACATTATTGAAATAAATGTTCACTGTTGATTTCTAAACTGACCTGTAAATGTCTGCGATTGTATCTTTTATTTCACTATTCAACTCATTCACTGAATCTTTGTGAATAATGTAATATCACTCCTGGTGCTTGGGACGAGTTCTTCAATCCCAACAGTTTTATAAACAGCTTTATAAACATGGCACAGGGTTCTTGAGTTCCCCCTCTCTCCCAAACCGCTTTCCCCCCATCCCTTTCTCTCCTTCCCGCCCCCCCCCTCCCTGCCTCCTCTGCTCTCTCTCTTCGCCCTAACTCGCGCTCTCTCTGTCTCTCTCTTCCCCCCAACTCGCGCTCTCTCTCTCTCTTCCAACAATATGCCCTCGAGAAAGCCTCAGCACCGCCGGGCTCCCCCAGCTAGTATCTATAGATATAAAGCGGCTCTTCTGTCTGTCTGTCCCGATGTCTGTCTGTCCGTCTGTGTTCTCTACGTTTGAAAGTTACAGAGCTTACCGACGCGCGCGTCGCCTCAAAAGAAAGCTTGCGATTCCGGACCGGTCATAGGCGTATTTACGTTTAGGCCGGACAAAAACCGCGCCCGCGGAATCCGAAAAACGTTCAGCGTTCCGCTCATTAGCATCTCATCAGCGACCATGTGACGTCGAGGTCGACCAATCGTACGGCGGGTTCCTGGCGCGTGCTGTCCTACAGTTGAGTGTCGAGTGACTCGACGATTGACCAATCCTACGCTTCGGTGACCTGACCGGTCGACCAATCGGTGCGTGTGTCGGCGGGCCTTATCCTTCTGAACCGAGGTGAGTGGCCGCCATCTTGATTTTTCACGATTTTTTCCCCACACTTTCTGTGTGTTAGGGAACTAAGGTAAATATTTGAATTATGTGTTAGGGTATTAATTAACAATTTATTTCAGTTTTATATTGTGTTTAGCAACCCCCCCACTCCTCCTCACCCTCGCGCAGGGGGGACTCGGTGCTGGTCTCCAGGCCCGCTGCAGGCAGGCCTGAAGCTCCAAAAATTTCTCCCTCGCTCTCTCTTCCCTCTCTCTCTCTCCTTCTCCTCTTCCCTCTCTCTCCTTCTCCTCTTCCCTCTCTCTCCTTCTCCTCTTCCCTCTCTGTCTCTCTCTACTTCCCCCTCTCAGGTTTGACGGTGTCGGGGCCCGAAGTGAGCCGCTCTAACGGCCGCCAGCCCGCGGGGTTTCCCTGCCTACTCCCCGCGGGCCGCCTCGCGCCGCTGGCACTGACCGCGCATGCGCCGCCCGCCCGCGAGTGCCCGCTCTGGCTTTTTTTAAAATGGCAACCACGCATGCGCACGGCCCGCCACCCCGTGACGCCAGCACGCATCAGTTTTTAAAAAATGAAGAGGCCGCCAGTTGCGCAGCCGCCTTGACGCTGGCACGCATGCGCACGGCCCCCGTGACACCAGCACACAGCCTCGGGAGATCGCAGGGGGTGCGAGCCTCGGGAAATCGCGGGGGGGGAGAGCCTCGGGAAATCGCGGGGGGGAGAGCCTCGGGAAATCGCAGGGGGGGAGCCTCGGGAAATCGCGGGGGGGGAGAGCCTCGGGAAATTGCGGGGGGGAGAGCCTCGGGAAATCGCGGGGGGGGAGAGCCTCGGGAAATCGCGGGGGGGGAGAGCCTCGGGAAATCGCAGGGGGGGAGCCTCGGGAAATCACCGGGGGGGGAGAGCCTCGGGAAATCGCGGGGGGGGGAGAGCCTCGGGAAATCGCGGGGGGGGAGAGCCTCGGGAAATCGCCGGGGGGGGGAGAGCCTCAGGAAATCGCGCGGGGGGGGGAGAGCCTCGGGAAATCGCAGGGGGGAGAGCCTCGGGAAATCGCAGGGGGGGAGCCTCGGGAAATGGCGGGGGGGGAGAGCCTCGCGAAATCGCGGGGGGGGAGAGCCTCGGGAAATCGCGGGGGGGGAGAGCCTCGGGAAATCACCGGGGGGGGAGAGCCTCGGGAAATCGCGCGGGGGGGGGGAGAGCCTCGGGAAATCGCGGGGGGGGGGGAGAGCCTCGGGATATCGCGGGGGTGGGAGAGCCTCGGGAAATCATGGGGGGGGGAGAGCCTCGGGAAATCGCGGGGGGGGAGAGCCTTGGGAAATCGCAAGGGGGAGAGCCTCGGGAAATCGCGGGGGGGGAGAGCCTCAGGAAATCGCGGGGGGGGCGGGGGGGTGCCTCGGGAAATCGCGGGGGGGAGCCTCGGGAAATAGCGGGGGGGGGAGAGCCTCGGGAAATCGCGGGGGGGGAGAGCTTCTCTGTTCTCCCCCCCCAGTCTCTCTCTGTTCCGCCCCCGTCTCTCTCTGTTCCCCCCTCCACCCAGTCTCTCTCTGTTCCCCCCCCAGTCTCTCTCTGTTCCTCCCCCAGTCTCTCTCTGTTTTCCCCCCCACCCAGTCTCTCTCTGTTCCCCCCCCACCCCCCCCCAGTCGCTCTCTGTTCC
This sequence comes from Somniosus microcephalus, assembly GCF_052327205.1. Classification (NCBI taxonomy): domain Eukaryota; kingdom Metazoa; phylum Chordata; class Chondrichthyes; order Squaliformes; family Somniosidae; genus Somniosus; species Somniosus microcephalus. The sequence goes on along the minus strand of NC_140990.1, from coordinate 135,482,336 downwards.
CCCCCACCCCCCCAGTCGCTCTCTCTCTCTCTTCCAACAACAACATGCCCTCGAAAAAGCCTCGGCAACGCCGGGCTCACCCCAGCTAGTCTATATATATAAAGCGGCTCTTCTGTCTGTCCCGATGTCTGCCCTGATGTCTGTCTGTCCTGATCTCTGTCTGTCCGTTCTCTATACGTTTGAAAGTTACAGAGCGTACCGACGCGCGTGTCGCCTCAAAAGAAAGCTTGCGATTCCGGACCGGTCATAGGTGTATTTACGTTTCGGCCGGACAAAAGTCCCGCCCGCGGTATCCCAAAAACGTTCAGCGTTCCGCTCATTAGCATCTCATTAGCGACCGTGTGACGTCGAGGTCCACCAATCGGACGGCGGGTTCCTTCCTACAGTTGAGTGTCGAGTGACTCGACGATTGACCAATCCTACGCTTCGGTGACCTGACCGGCCGACCAATTGGTGCGTGTGTGGGCAGGCCTTATCCTTCTGAACCAAGGTGAGTGGCCGCCATCTTGATTTTCCACAATTTTTTCCCCCACACTTTCTGTGTGTTAGGGAACTAAGGTAAATATTTTAATGATGTGTTAGGGAATTAAATAACAATTTAATGGGGGGGGGGCGAGCCTCGGGAAATCGCGGGGCGCTCGCGCCACCCGCACTGACCGCGCATGCGCCGCCCGCACTGACCGCGCATGCGCCGCCCGCACCGACCGCGCATGCGCCGCACGCACCGACCGCGCATACGCCGCCCACCCGCCCACAGCGGCCGTCCATCAGCCGCGTGATACGCGGAGGACCTCAGCTCCGGACCTCAGGCGCTAGGCAGGGGGAGGGGCCGGAGAGAGGGACAGAGGGGAGGGGGAGAGGAGGGGGAGGAGGAAGGGAGAGGAGAGGGGAGGGAGAGGAGGGAGAGGAGGGGAGGGGAGGGAGAGGAGGGGAGGGGCAGGAGGGGAGGGGAGGGAGAGGAGGGGAGGGGGAGGAGGGGAGGGAGAGGAGGGGAGGGGAGGGAGGGAGAGGAGGGGAGGGAGAGGAGGGGAGGGAGAGGAGGGGAGGGGAGGGAGGGGAGGGAGAGGAGGGGAGGGGAGGGAGGGATAGGACAGGGAGAGGACATGACAGGGAGAGGGGGACACACAGTGGCAGGGAGACCAAGCGCCCCAAAATTGCCCACTGACCGCGCATGCGCCGCCCGCCCGCCCACAGTGGCCGTCCATCAGCCACGCCATACGCAGGGGACCTCAGCTCCGGACCTCAGGTGCTAGGCTGGGGGAGGGGCCGGAGAGAGGGACAGAGGGGAGTGGGGGAGCGGGGGTGGGGGTGGGCGAGGGGAGGGAGGGAGGGAGAGGAGGGGAGGGAGGGATAGGACAGGGAGAGGACATGACAGGGAGAGGGGGGACACACAGGGGCACGGAGACAAAGCGCCCCAAAATTGCCCTCGCGCCCCAAAATTGCCCTCGCAACGCGGGGCTCCCCAGCTAGTCTATATATATAAAGCGGCTCTTCTGTCTGTCCCGATGTCTGTCCGTTCTCTATACGTTTGAAAGTTACAGAGCGTACCGACGCGCGCGTCACCTCAAAAGAAAGCTTGTGATTCCGGACCGGTCATAGGCGTATTTACGTTTCGGCCGGACAAAAATCCCGCCCGCGGTATCCCAAAAAGTTCAGCGTTCCGCTCATTAGCATCTCATTAGCGACCGTGTGACGTCGAGGTCCACCAATCGGACGGCGGGTTCCTTCCTACAGTTGAGTGTCGAGTGACTCGACGATTGACCAATCCTACGCTTCGGTGACCTGACCGGTCGACCAATCGATGCGTGTGTGGGCGGGCCTTATCCTTCTGAACCGAGGTGGGTGGCCGCCATCTTGCTTCCATTCTTTTTCCTGCTTTCTGCGTCTTTCTTTTCAAATATACATTTCCAGCAAAATAAAATTGAATTTATTAAATTGTTTAAAAAAAAACTTCATTCATTTGTTAATATTTTTTCCAACCTGAACATTCTTTTCCCTGCCTTTTCCCGTTTTTTTTGTTAGGCCTCAAAGCCTGGGCTTTTCTTGCCCAGCCAGGTCCGAGCTAGGGCTTCTGCGAAGCTCCTCCCCCACCCGCCGCCGCCGCCGTCATCACGTTACCCGTGGCAACGGCGTCAACCACGAGGGTCAGGGTGCGCGCGCAGCAGGAGCAGGTGAGACGCGGCGTCGGATCTCGGCCTTGGTGAGCGGGGAAGGGTTACCCCGGCAACCGGCAAACTTCAAGCCGGCTCGGGCCGGGGGGGCGGGGCTCTCAGCCGCAATCGGCGATCTGGAGGGCGGGGCTCCGGAGAGCGGGAGGGCGGGGCTCCGGAGAGTGGGACGCCGCTGCTCGGGAGGGCGGGGCTCGGGACATCGGGGGGCGGGATCTCGGCCTTGGTGAGCGGGAAGGGTTACCCCGGCAACCGGCAAACTTCAAGCCGGCTCGGCCGGGGCTCGGAGTGCGGGAGGGCGGGGCTCTCAGCCGCAATCGGCGATCTGGAGGGCGGGGCTCCGGAGAGCGGGAGGGCGGGGCTCCGGAGAGTGGGACGCCGCAGGGCGGGGGGGCGGGCTCGGGACATCGGGAGGCGGGACATCGGGGGCGGGACATCGGGAGATCGCGGGGCGGGACAGCGGGAGATCGCGGGCCCGGACTACAGATCGGGGGTGGGGCGGGGCTCGGGAGATCGGGGGAGCCACCCTCAGGGGGGGCGGGGCTCCGGAGATCGGGGGGAGGCGAGGCTCGGGGGGGCGGGGTTCGGGGGCGGGGCTCCGGAGATCAGGGGGGCGGGGCTCGGGAGATCGGGGCTGGGGGGGCGGCAGGGCTCGGGAGATCGGGGGTGGGGGGGGGTTGCCGTGCTCCTGAGATGGGGGCGGCGGGGCTCGGGAGTTCGGGGGGGGCGGGGCTCGGGATATCGGGGGGGGGGCGGGGCTCGGGATATCGGGGGGGCGGGGCTCGGGAGATCGGGGGTGGCGGGGCTCAGGGACTCTCCCCCTTCCGCCCCCCCTCCCCCTCCCCCCTCCCTCCCCCCCCTCCCCTTCCTCCCCTCCCCTCCCAATCTCTCTCACTCCCAATCTCTCTCTCACACTCCCAATCTCTCTCACACTCCCAATCTCTCTCTCTCACACTCCAATCTCTCTCTCTCTGACACTCCAATCTCTCACACTCCCAATCTCTCTCTCACACACTCCCAATCTCTCTCTCACACTCCCAATCTCTCTCTCACACTCCAATCTCTCTCTCTCACACACTCCCAATCTCTCTCTCTCACACTCCCAACCTCGCTCTCTCACACTCCCAATCTCTCTCTCTCTCACACTCCCAATCTCTCTCTCTCTCACACTCCCAATCTCTCTCTCTCTC
>NC_140990.1:135288687-135478478 GCF_052327205.1 Somniosus microcephalus | reverse complement strand
GCGGGAGCCGGAAAGGCCGTTAGCGAGCGGGAAACTTCGGGCGGCGCGCCCGCGCTCCGTCCGCGACACCTGAGAGGGGGAAGTAGAGAGAGACAGAGAGGGAAGAGGAGAAGGAGAGAGAGGGAAGAGGAGAGAGGGAAGAGGAGAAGGAGAGAGAGGGAAGAGGAGAAGGAGAGAGAGAGAGGGAAGAAAGAAAGAGAGAGAGAGAGAAATTTTTTCAGCTTCAGGCCCCGAGTCCCCCCTGCGCGAGGGTGAGGAGGAGGGGGGCGGGGTTGCTAAACACAATATAAAACTCAAATAAATTGTTAATTAATAGCCTAACACATAATTGAAATATTTACCTTCGTTCCCTAACACACAGAAAGTGTGGGGGAAAAAATCGTGGAAAATCAAGATGGCGGCCACTCACCTCGGTTCAGAAGGATAAGGCCCGCCCACACATGCACCGATTGGTCGACCGGTCAGGTCACCGAAGCGTAGGATTGGTCAATCGTCGAGTCACTCGACACTCAACTGTAGGAAGACCTCGACGTCACACGGTCGCTAATGAGATGCTAATGAGCGGAACGCTGAACGTTTTTGGGATACCGCGGGCGGGATTTTTGTCCGGCCGAAACGTAAATACGCCGATGACCGGTCCGGAATCGCAAGCTTTCTTTTGAGGCGACGCGTGCGTCGGTACGCTCTGTAACTTCCAAACGTATAGAGAGCAGGCGGAGTGGCCGCCATCTTGATTTTCCACGATTATTTCCCCCACACTTTCTGTGTGTTAGGGAACTAAGGTAAATATTTCAATTATGTGTTAGGCAATTAATTAACAATTTATTTGAGTTTTATATTGTGTTTAGCAACCCCCCCCCTCCTCCTCACCCTCGCGCAGGGGGGACTCGTGGCCTGAAGCTGAAAAAATTTCTCTCTCTCTCTCTCTCTTTCTTCCCTCTCTCTCTCTCCTTCTCCTCTTCCCTCTCTCCTCTTCCCTCTCTCTCCTTCTCCTCTTCCCTCTCTGTCTCTCTCTACTTCCCCCTCTCAGGTGTCGTGGACGGAGCGCGGGCGCGCAGCCCGAAGTTTCCCGCTCGCTAACGGCCTTGCTGGCTCCCACGGGCCGCTCGCACTCACCGCGCATGCGCCGCCCACCCGCACGCAGCGGCCGTCCATCAGCCGCGCGATACGCGAGGGACCTCAGCAACGGCACCGGACCTCAGGCGCTAGGCAGGGGGAGGGGCCGGAGAGAGGGACAGAGGGGAGTGGGGGAGCGGGGGAGGGAGAGAGAGAGGGGAGGGAGGGAGAGAGGGGAGGGGAGGGAGAGAGGGGAGGGAGGGATAGGACAGGGAGAGGACATGACAGGGAGAGGGGGGACACACAGGGGCAGGGAGACCAAATGCCCCAAAATTGCCCTCGTGCCCCAAAATTGCCCTCGCAACGTGGGGCTCGCTAGGCAGGGGGAGGGGCCGGAGAGAGGGACAGAGGGGAGTGGGGGAGCGGGGGAGTGGGTGAGGGGTGGGGGGGAGGGAGAGAGGGGAGGGGATGGAGGGAGAGAGGGGAGGGGAGGAAGAGAGGGGAGGGAGGGATAGGACAGGGAGAGGACATGACAGGGAGAGGGGGGACACACAGGGGCAGGGAGACCAAACGCCCCAAAATTGCCCTCGCGCCCCAAAATTGCCCTCGCAACGCGGGGCTCCCCAGCTAGTATAGATATAAATGATCTGGATATTGGAATACAGAGTAGAATTTCTACATTTGCCGATGACACCAAACTCCGGGGTGTGGCAAACAGTGATGATGATATCAATCGACTGCAACAGGACACAGAAAGGCTCGCAGAATGGGTAGACAAGTGGCAGATGGAATTTAATACAAAGAAGTGTGAGGTGATGCATTTTGGCAGAAGGAACAGGGAGAGGCAATATACACTTAATGGCACAGTTTTAACGAGTGTGCAGGGTCAGAGGGACCTGGGAATTAATGTGCATAGGTCCGTGAAGGTGGCAGGACATATTGAGAGAGTGGTGAACAAAGCATATGGGATCTTGGGCTTCATAAATAGAGATATTGAGTACAAAAGTAGAGAAGATATGCTCAACCTTTATAAAGCGCTGGTTAGGCCACAACTGGAGTATTGCGTCCAGTTCTGGTCACCACATTTTCGGATGGATGTGAAGGCCCTTGAGAGGGTGCAGAGGAGATTTACCAGAATGGTTCCGGGGAAGGGGGATGTTAGCTACAAGGACAGTTTGGAGAAGCTGGATTTGATTTCATTAGAGCAAAGGAGGTTGAGGGGTGATTTGATAGAGATGTACGAGATTATGACGTGTTTGGATAGGCTAGACGGGGAAAGGCTGTTCCCACTAATTGATGGTACAAGGACTAGGGGACACAGATTTCGGTTTTGGGCAAGAGATACAGGGGGATGTGAGGAAAAACATTTTTACACAGCGAGTAGTGAGGACCTGGAACTTGCTGCCAATGGAAGCGGTGGAAGCGGAGACACTTAATGTTTTCAAGGGGAGGCTGGATAGGCATTTGAGAGAAAAAAACTTGCAGGGCTACAGGGATAGAGCAGGGGAATGGGATTGAATGGATTGCTGTACAGAGAGCTGGCACAGAATCAATGGGCTGAATGGCCTCCTCTGTGCCGCCATGACTGTATAAAGGTGCTGACTGTGGCTGGGTTCAGTTCTACGCTCACTGGTTCCCCTCCCTCCCCTCCGCTGAAGGTGCTGACTCTGGCTGGGTTCAGTTCTACACTCACTGGTTCCCCTCCCTCTGCTCCCCTGAAGGTTCTGACTCTGGCTGGGTTCAGTTCTACGCCCACAGGTTCCCCTTCCTCTCCTCCCCTGAAGGTGCTGACTCTGGCTGGGTTCAGTTCCACTCACTGGGACAGTGAAGCCCGCCCACCAGTGGTTCCTTTATAAAAATGGCTGCGCACCATCACAGTATCAAGCAAGATGGTAACGCACAAACCCTCAGTTGTCTTTTACAAAGCTGGCGGCCGTTAACCTGGGCCTGTTCCTGGGAAAAACCTCCAAGCTGGAAACGAGGAATCTGTAAGTTCTCATTTAGGGCTTGCGGCCTACACCAGGTGTTTATGAAATCCACCCGCCAGGTGCATTACCTTCCTGCGCCCCGCTGATTCGTAATCGGCTTAAATCATGTCTGCAACCTTTGTCCGCTTGTCGCACTCGCCGTCCCGGGTCAGAATGACACTGTGCATGCTCCATTTAGAAGCGGGCACTGCGCCTGCACACTGGGCTCCTCCAGTGTGAAGGGGGCACATTCTCCCCCACAGTGCATTCTGGAGAACAACCCTGCCACTGAAAGCCCAATTAGTGAATGGATAATGAGTTTCTGTGACCCCACTGAGAGAAAATTCATCAGTAATTCACACAGAAACCCAAGTGCACGGGCACTCTGCCATGGTTCAGTCCTGGATGTGATTAATAACAGAATCCAAACCCCTGCAGTCACATGTGAACTCACTGGAGTCTCAGCAGGTGGGGTGAATTTCTTCCCACACACAGGATATTGAAACAGCCTCTCTCCAGTATCAATGCGCTGATCGTGCATCAGCTGCTTTGAACTTTGAAAGCTTTTCTCACAGTCATAGTATTTACAGCAACTGTTATCAATGTGGACACTCTGGAATGTCAACAGTTGGTACTACGGAGTGAATCACTTCCCACATGTGAAGTATCTAAATGGTCTCTCTCCGGTGTGACTGTGCTGGTGTGTCAGTAAATGGGATGGTCGATAGTATCACTTTCCACATACAGAGCAGTGAACAGATACTCCCCATTACGAACATGTTCGTGAGTTAATAGGTGAGATGAGTGAGTGAATCTCTTTCCACACTCAGCTGGTGAATGGCCTATCCCCGGTGTGACTGTATCCATGAGCTTCCACCGCAGACGTGCGACTGAATCCATTCCTACTGTCTAAAAACATGAGAACGGAGACCCGGTGAGTATTTGAACTCACTTTCGTGGACTTTCCTTGCAGAGGCTTACCATCTCAGAGCTCTGAGAGCGGGGAGAGAAGTTAAAAGTACTCGAAGTGTGACGTCACCAGAAAGCAGGGAAGTGATTAGTTGGTGAGTATTTCTCTTTCTCATTTTTTCCAAACTTAAATTTTGTGGTTTATAGTTTCTACGGTCTCTGTTGTGTAGCGGGGACAGCTGGTAAACAAGGGCCCTTGAGTATATCATTTAACTATAGTGTAATTGGTGGGATTGTGTTGATTTAATTTAATTTGAATTAATTAAAGGGTAAGTCATGGCAGCGCAGCTCACAGCCGTGGTATGCTCCTCCTGCACTATGTGGAAAATCAGGGACACCTCCTGTGTCCTTGACGACCATGTGTGCAGGAAGTGTATCCAGCTGCAGCTACTGGCAGACTGCATTGCGGTGCTGGAGCTGCGAATGGATACATACTGGAGCATTCGCAATGTTGAGGACATCGTGAATATCATGTTTAATCAGTTGGTCACACCGCAGGTAAAGGCTGCACAGGCAGGAAGGGAATGGGTGACCGCCAGGCAGAGTAGTAGGCAAAGGTAGGTAGTGCAGGGGTCCCCTGTGACCATCCCCCTCGCAAACAGATATACCATTTTGGATATTGTTGAGGGAGATGGCATATCGGAAGAAGGCAGCAGGAGCCAACTTCCTGGCACTATGGATGGTTCTGCTGCACAGGACGGGAGGAAAAAGAGTGGGAGAGCTATAGTGATAGGGGATTCTATTGTAAGGGGAATAGATAGGCATTTCTGCAGCCGCAAACGAGACTCCAGGATGGTATGTTGCCTCCCTGGTGCAAGGATCAAGTATGACTCGGAGCGGCTACAGAGCATTTTAGAAAGAGAGGGTGAACAGCCAGTTGTCCTGGTGCATATAGGTGCCAACGACATAGGTAAAAACTGGGATGAGGTCCTAAAATCTGCATATAGGGAGTTAGGAGGTCAATTGAAAAATAGGACCTCAAAGGTAGTAATCTCAGGATTGCTACCAGTGCCACGTGCTAGTTAGAGTAGAAATAGAAGGATATTTCAGATGAAAACGTGGCTAGAGGAATGGTGCAAGGGGGAGGGATTCAAATTCCTGGGACATTGGAACCGGTTCTGGGGGAGGTGGGACCAGTACAATCCGGACGGATTACACCTGGGCAGGACCAGGACCGATGTCCTAGAGGGAGTGTTTGCTAGTGCTCTGGGGTAGGGTTTAAACTAAAATGGATGGGGTTTGGGAACCTGTGCAGGGAGACAGAGGAAAGGGAAACAAGGATAGAAGCAAAAGACAGGAAGGAGAAAAGCAAAAGATGCAGTCAGAGAAATCAAGGGTTTAAATCAAACATGGCCACAGTAAATAATAATTCTAAAAGGTCTAAGAATGTTTAAAAAAGCAAGCCTTAAGGCTTTGTGTCTTAATGCAAGGAGCATTCGTAATAAGGTGGATGAATTAGCTGCGCAAATAGAGGTAAATGGATATGATATGATTGGGAGAACGGAAACATGGCTCCAGGGTGACCAAGGCTGGGAACTCAACATCCAGGGGTATTCAATATTCAGGAAAGACAGGCAAAAAGGAAAAGGAGGTGGGGTGGCATTACTGGTTAAAGAGATTAACACAATTGTAAGGAAGGATAATAGCTCTGATGATGTGGAATCTGTATAGGTAGAGCTGAGAAATACCAAGGGGCAGAAAACGTTAGTGGGAGTTGTATACAGACCCCCAATCAGTAATGTGGAAGTTGGGGATGGCATTAAACGTGAAATTAGAGACACGTGCAATAAGGGCACCGCAGTTATCATGGGTGACTTTAATCTACATATAGATTGGGCTAACCAAATTAGTAACAATGCTGTGGAGGAGAAATTCCAGGGGTATATACGGGATGGTTTCCTGGACCAATATGTTGAGGAACCACCTAGAGATCAGGCCATCTTAGACTGGGTATTATGTAATGAGAAAGGATTAGTTAGCAATCTTGTTGTGCGAGACCCCTTGGGGCGGAGCGATCATAATATGATAGAATTCTTCATTAAGATGGAGACTGAAGTATTTGACTCAGAGACTAGGGTCCTGAATTTAAATAAAGGAAACTACGATGGTATGAGGCGCGAGTTGGGTAGGATTGATTGGGAAATGTGACTCAAAGGGTTGCTGGTGGATAGGCAATAGCAAACATTTAAAGATCGCATGAATGAACTACTGATTTTGTTCATCCCAATATGGCATAAAAATAAAACAAAAAGGGTGACTCAACCGTGGCTAACAAGGGAAATTAGGGATAGCATAAGATCCAAGGAGAGGACATATAAATTGGCCAGAAAAAGCCGTAAACCTGAGGATTGGGAGCAGTTGAGGATTGAGCAAAGGAGGACAAAGGGATTAATTAAGAGGGGGAAAATAGAGTATGAGAGTAAGCTAGCAAGGAATATAAAAACTGACTGTAAAAGCTTTTATAAATATGTGAAGAGAAAAAGATTGGTGAAGTCAAGTGTAGGTCACTTGCAGTCAGAATCAGGGGAATTTATAATGGGGAGCAAAGAAATGGCAGACCAATTAAATACATACTTTGGTTCTGTCTTCATAAAGGAGGACACAAATAACCTCCCAGAGATGTCGGGGAACATAGGATCCAATGAGAGGGAGGAACTGATAGAAATCAGTATTTGTAGTGAAATGGTGTTAGGAAAATTGACGGGATTGAAGGCCGATAAATCACCAGGCCCTGATATTCTACATCCTAGGGTACTTAAGGAAGTGGCCCTAGAAATAATAGATGCATGCTGATCATCTTCCAAAGTTCGATATACTCTGGATCAGTTCCCATGGATTGGAGGGTAGCTAATGTTACCCCACTATTCAAAAAAGGTGCTGGAGAGAAAACGGGGAATGATAGACCGGTAAGCCTGACATCGGTAGTGGGGAAAATGCTAGAGTCCATTATAAAAGATGTAATAGCAGAGCACTTGGAAAATAGTGACAGGATCAGACAAAGTCAACATGGATTTATAAAAGGTAAATCATGCTTGATTAATCTACTGGACTTTTTTGAGGATGTAACTTGTAGAATAGATAAGGTAGAACCAGTGGATGTGGTGCCCTTGGACTTTCAGAAGGCTTTTGATAAGGTCCCGCATAAGAGATTAGCGTGTAAAGTTAAGGCACATGGGATTGGGGCAAGGTACTGACTTGGATAGAGAATTGGTTGGCAGACAGGAAGCAAAGAGTTGGAATAAACAGGTCTTTTTCCGAGTGGCAGGCAGTGACTAGTGGGGTACCGCAGGGATCGGTCCTAGGACACCAGCTATTCACAATATATATTAATGATCTAGACGAGGGAACTAGATGTAATATCTCCAAGTTTGCAGATGACACAAAGCTGGGTGGGCGTGCGTGCTGTGAGTAGGATGCCGAGAAACTCCAGTATGATTTGGACAGGTTGGGTGATGCATGGCAAATGCAGTATAATGTGGATAAATGCGAGGTTATCCACTTTGGTGGCAAAAACAGGAAGGCAGATTATTATCTGAACAGTAATAGATTGCAAGAAGGGGAAGTGCAACGAGACCTGGGTGTCCTTGTGCACCAGTCGCTAAAGGTAAACATGCAGGTGCAGCAGGTGGTTAAGAAGGCAAATGGTATGTTGGCCTTCGTAGCGAGAGGGTTCAAGTACAGGAACAAGGATGTCTTGCTGCAGTTGTACAGGGCCTTGGTGAGACCACATCTTGAGTATTGTGTGCAGTTTTGGTCGCCTTATCTGAGGAAGGATGTTCTTGCCATGGAGGGAGTGCAGCGAAGATTCACCAGACTGATAGCTGGGATGGCAGGAATGACATGAGGAGAGATTGGGTCGATTGGGCTTATACTCGCTGGAGTTTAGAAGAATGAGAGGGGATCTCATTGAAACTTATAAAATTCTAACAGGACTAGACAGACTAGATGCAGGAAGGATGTTCCCAATGGTCGTGGATTCCAGAACCAGGGGTCACAGTCTAAGAATAAGGGGTAACCCTTTTAGAACAGAAATGAGGAGGAATTTCTTCACCCAGAGAGTGGTGAACCTGTGGAATTCTCTACCACAGAAGGCAGTTGAGGCCAATTCATTAAATATATTCAAGAAGGAGTTAGATATATTTCTTAAGGCTAAAGGGATCAAGGGATATGGGGAGGAGGCAGGAACGGGGTACTGAGTTTGGATGATCAGCCATGATCTAATTGAATGGCGGAGCAGGCTCGAGGGGCCGAATGACCTACTCCTGCTCCTATCTTCTATGTTTCTATGCATTACACCATCTCGGATTTTGTTTCTCCCCTTCTCGCCAGAGGTTTCTGAATCTGGCTGGGTGCAATTCCACAGACATTAGTTAACCTCTAGTGCCTCACCGTCAGCCGACTCAGTGAGTGTCCACAAGATTTCCACTGTGGTAGGCATCACAGCCGAGTCCAATCCTGCCCTCAATTGACAGTCACACACTTCCCAGTTGAGGTCACTGGATCGCCATCAAGAGTAGGAGCACTGGGCTAAGTGTAAGTGGACGAGATCAACTAACAGCCCAGATCAAGGATTGAATTTGGGATCTTGCCAGTCAGTAGTGCAGAGTGTTTTAAAGCGGGGGTAAGGGAGGGTGAGAACAGAATATTTTGAAACAAATGCTATTCCACCTTTAAAGGAAACCTTCGTCACACTGCAAAATTCTGAAGTCTTTCAAAATTAACCAGACAAGTTAAATGGATCGTCAAAAATAGTGAGGCATTTTAGAAAGGCTCGTCACTGAAACAGACAGGTTACAATCACTGCACAGTACAGAAGGGAGCGACTGTTAATGGGAGCTCTGTTAGTGAAGTCCGCCAACACTCCAAGATAAACGGGTCTGTCCCTTTAACTATAAATAGGCAGAGAAAGGGGAGTCCCTGTCCCTTTAAATATCTGGCCCAGTCCCCCAGGCAGTGGGAGGAGGAACAGCGCGCGGTCTCTTTATATCCTGACCCAGCGGGCCCCGCCGAATGGGCTGCCGCCGGGTCCTAAAGGCCACAGAAGTATTATCCATTGGGTTAAACAGAACAACTGAAAAGCGCTCACACAAAGTGTTTGTTATATGTGTGTTTGTAAACAAAGCTCATCATTCTTAATGTGTGCGAGCACATTTCACAGAGATAAATTATCTTCACCAATTATTTTTCAGCATTTTATTTCCTTTTATTTAAAATGTAACTTCTGAGTGTTGAGTACCTTTAACATTTATTGATAACCCATTGTCTTGTGGGCTCGTTTAGAAAGTGATGTCACACTGACCATTCCGTTCCCAAGGTGAGCCTGTCTGTCCGCAGTATTCAGTGGGAAAGGGGATTAAATCACACCGAGGATAATGAGCAGCCACCCACCAGTCTCTGCACTTTATTGTCCAGTGATCACCTCACCATCACACAGAAGCTCCTGATATAAACCTCCAGTGTGTGATGATTGGTGCAGGGTCAGTGGTGGAGTTCCGCAGTGGGAGTGATCCTGGAGTAACCCCGTGGATGTTCCGGGTCGTGTATTTTTAGTTATTCTGGTGTCTAACACACACACATCAATAAAACAGGGAATTCCTGGAAACACACTGCAGGTCCTTCTTTAACTGGAGATCAAATGTCTGTTGTATAATTGTACCAGCAGTTAACAGGCTCCTGTGAACTCCTCCCTCTGCTATTTTAATACAGACTTTAATCAATTTATTTTAAACGGGTTTATTTTAAAAGAGCTAACACCTACCTTAAAATGGTAGACTCAGGACCGTCACACACACATATTAAATCTTCGTGGAATGATTACCAGTCATTTTTAGACTGGAAACTTAACCCTGCCGTTTCACTTTCAGTCAGGAACAGATCGCAGTTTGACACCAATCTCTGATTTGACAGCACGTTTCCAGCATTCACCGTTGTTCTTCCTGATTCTAAACACAGTTGTAAAGGAGCCTTCTGTTCCATGCCTAGGAGCTCTGACCCATGGGAGAGAGCGGCTGGGACACATTCCTTACAGGACTCAAGATTAACCTGCACAGGGACATTGCTGTCAGTGAAGAGAGGCGAGAAAGACCAAAGTGCCGTTTGCCCCTCTCAGTGTGGCCCTGAAGGACTGTGTCCAGGCTGTAGTTCTGTTCCCGCCATACGATCCTCCCCCCAGATTGTCTTTTCTGAGCTCCAGCCAGGTGATGCTAAACACTCAGGTGGGAATGACAAAAATCTACAACAATGTGTTTAAAGCAAACTGATTTATTTGACATATATCCAGAATATTAAACACCAGCCCAGGTACAGGGGTTATTAACATCAGCAGAAACAAACCTCAACTCTCAGTGTGAACATGATTCAGTCCTGGATGTAATTAACAGCAGCAATGACATCAGAAGCCAACCTCTGCTGTCACTTGTGAACTCGCTGGTGTCTCAGCAGGTTGGATGACTGAGTGAATCCCATCCCACACATGGAGCAGGTGAACGGCCTCTCCCCAGTGTGAACTCGCTGGTGTGTCAGCAGGTCGGATGACTGAGTGAATCTCTTCCCACACTCAGAGCAGATGAACAGTCTCTCCCCAGTGTGAACTCGCTGGTGTGTCAGCAGGCTGGATGACTGAGTGAATCCCTTCCCACACTCAGAACAGGTGAACGGTTTCTCCCCAGTGTGAACTCGCTGGTGTACAGTGAGGTGAGATGATCGCCTGAACCCAGTCCCGCAGCGAGAGCACCTGAACGGTCTCTCATCAGTGTGAACATGCTGATGGCGTGTCAGTTCCCCGGAACTTTTATAGCACTTCCCACAGTCCGGGCATTTAAAAGGTCTTTCATCATTGTGAACTTGCTGGTGTCTCAGCAGTTGGCATGAACGAGTGAATCCCTTCCCACACATGGAGCAGGTGAACAGCCTCTCCCCGGTGTGAACTCGTTGGTGTGTCAGCAGGTTTGATGACTGAGTGAATCCCTTCCCACACTCGGAGCAGGTGAACCGCCTCTCCCCAGTGTGAACTCGCTGGTGTCTCAGCAGTTGGGATGAACGAGTGGAACCGTTCCTACACTTGAAGCAGGTGAACAGCCTCTCCCCAGTGTGAACTTGTTGGTGTGTCAGCAGGTTTGATGACTGAGTGAATCCCTTCCCACACTCGGAGCAGGTGAACGGCCTGTCCCCAGTGTGAACACGCTGGTGTCTCAGCAGGTGGGATGAACGAGTGAATCCCTTCCCACACTCTGAGCAGGTGAACGGCCTCTCCCCAGTGTGAATTCGTCGATGAGTTTCCAGCTCAAACGGGTAGTTGAATCGCTTCCCACATTCCCCACATTTACACGGTTTCTCCCCAGTGTGACTGCACTTGTGTCTCGACAGGCTAGAGGATCGGCTGAAGCCTCGTCCACACACAGAACATGTGTACGGTTTCTCCCCACTCTGAACGGTGCTATCTGCTTCCATGTTCAAAGGTCCTGATGAATCGAGTGACTGTCAGATCTTGAAGTGATGTTTGGTTTGAGTTTCCCGTCTGCAAATCCTCCCCTTCAACACCCTGCAAAATGAATTTAAAACAGGAAAATGGGAGGGTGAGAGAGAACCCACAAAAACACAAAGGCAGGTTGTGAAATTGAGCTGAATGAATCTGGGAATTTGTGGGGCCGGCACTAGAAAAAAGGGACCATGAAAGCTGCCAGATTGTCATAAAAACCCAACTGGTTCACTAATGTCCTTCAGGGAAGGGAACCCGCCACCCGGTCTGGGCCTACACAAGACTCTGGCCTCTATGGGAGGAGAGAGAGCGAGGTGGGAGGAGGAGGGTTGAAGGAGAGCGACTTTATCCATCTGCAACTTGACTAGAACTTTGACAGCACCTCCCAAACCACGCGACCTCCACCACCTAGAAGGACAAGGGCAGCAGGTGCATCACCTCCTAGTTCCTCTCCAATTCACACACTATCCTGACTTGGGCATGTATCGCCGTTCCTACATCGTCGCTGGGTGAAAATCCTGGAACTCCTCACCTAACAGCATTCTGAGAGTACCTTCACCACACGGACTGCAGAGGTTCAAGAAGAAGGCCCAGCATCACCTTCTCAACGGGCACCTGGGGACTGGCAATATATGCTGGCCTTGCTAGTGACACGCACATCGAAAGAATTTTAAAAATCTGTATATATAAAATGGATTGAAAGCCTCTACAGAAATACTTCCTCCTAAAACAATAATCTTTTACTCTGTACGGACAGTGTCTGTTTAGCAACTTAATCTCCCCTAGAATCCACCTCCCTTCACAGTCCCACATTGGAAATTGTTGGGTCCCACTGGGCTCAGAAGTACTGGGGGTTAAACCCAGCAGCTTCTCCCCCCTCTCCACTCCAGCTCAAACTGATGCAACAAGAAAGCCCTACACAGGAGGCCAGGGACCAAGTTCCATATCCACTGCCCACCCTGATGCTAACCGGCTCTGAATTGCTCCCTCTGCTGTGTAAATACAAGTTGTTGTGTTTCTTGTCTGGGGGAGGCGCTGCACCCTGGGGTTAATGGGGCTTTAAACTAAATAGTGGGGGGAGGGGAGGGTCCCGGTGGAGAAATCGAGAATGCTAAAGAGGAAAGACAAGGAAGCAGTGCAGGAAAGTGATTGGAGTAAAGATAACCAGATTGTGTCAGGAAGGAACAGAGCGTACAAACAAAGGAGTGCACTAACAAATAGGGTCCAGGTAAGAACAAATGGTAATAAGACAAATAGGGCCATAGGAGAAAAAAATGTTAAGATATCTAAAAATGTTAAAAAGACAAATCTAAAGGCATTGTATCTGAATGCACGAAGCATTCGTAATAAGTTAGATGAATTAACAGTGCAATTAGATGTAAACGGATATGATATAATTGTGATTATGGAGACATGGCTGCAGGGTGACCAAGGCTAGGAGCTGAATATCCAAGGATATTCAATATTTAGGAAGGACAGGCAAAAAGCAAAAGGAGATGGGGTAGCTCTGAATTGCTCCCTCTGCTGTATAAGAACACAAGAAAATAGGAAATAGGAGCAGGAGGACGACATTTGGCCTTCGAGCCTGCTCCGTTATTCAATAAGATCATGGCTGATCTTTTACCTCATCTCCACTTTCCTGCACTATCCCCATATCACTTGTTCCAAAGATTCACCACCCTCTGATTGAAGAAATTTCTCCTCATCTCAGCCCTAAATGGTCGACCCCTTATTCTGAGACTGTGACCCCTTGGTTCTAGGCTTCCCAGCCAGGGGAAACATCCTCCCTGCATCTACCCTGTCAAGCCCTGTAAGAATTTTGTATGTTTCAATGAGATCACCTCTCATTCTTCTAAACTCTAGAGGATATAGGCCTAGTCGACTCAATCTCTCCTCATAGGACAATTCCCCCATCCCAGGAACCAGTCTGGTGAACCTTTGTTGCACTCCCTTTACAGCAAGTATATCCTTCTTTAGGTAAGGAGACCAAAACTGTACACAGTACTCCAGGTGTGGTCTCACCAGGGCCCTATATAATTGGAGTAAGACGTCTTTACTCTTATACTCAAATCCTCTTGTAATAAAGGCCAACATACCATTTGCTTTCCTAATTGCTTGCTGTACCTGTATGTTAACTTTCAGTGATTCGTGTACAAGGACACCCAGGTCCCTCTGAACACCAACATTTCCTAATCTCTCACCATTTATAAAATACTCTGCTTTTCTATTTTCCCTACCAAACTGAATAATTTCATATTTCTCCACATTATACTCCATTTGTCATGTTCTTGCCCACTCACTTAGCCTGTCTATATCCCCTTGAAGCCTCCTTGCATCCTCCTCACAACTTACAGTCCCACCCAGCTTTTTATCATCAGCAAACTTGGCCAATCCTATTATTATTTTCTAAGTGCCCTGTTACCACGTCCTTAATAATAGATTCTAGCATTTTCCCTGCTACTGATGTCAGGCTAACTGGTCTGTAGTTCCCCATTTTCTCTCTCCCTCCTTTCTTAAATAGTGGGGTTAGATTTGCTACCTTCCAATCCACGGGAATCGTTCTCGAATCTATGGAATTTTGGAAAATGACAACCAATGCATCCACTATCTCGATAGCCACCTGTTTCAAAATCCTAGGATGTAGGCCATCAGGTCCAGGGGATTTATCGTCTTTCAGTCCCATTAATTTCTCCAGTAATTTTTTTACTAATACTAATTTCTTTCAGTTCCTCATTTTCGTGAGACCCTTGGTTCTCCAGTATTTCCGGCACGTTTTTTGCATCTTCTTCAGTGAAGACAGACACAAAGTATTTGTTTAAGTTCTCTGCCATTTCCTTATTCCCCATTATAATTTCTCCTGTCTCAGCCTGTAAGGGACCCACATTTACTTTCACTAATCTTTTCCTTTTTACATACCTGTAGAAGTTTTTACAGTCTGTTTTAATGTCTCTCGCTAGTTTACTCATATTCTATTTTCCCTTTCTTTATCAATTTCTTGGTCCTCCTTTGCTGAATTCTAAAACCCTCTCAATCCCCAGGCTTACTACTCTTTTTGGCAACATTATAAGCCTCTTCCTTTGATCTAATACTATCTTTAACTTCTCTTCTCAGCCACGGTTGGACCACTTTTCCTGTGGGGTTTTTGTGCCTGAAAGGAATGTATATTTGCTGTAAATTATGTATTAATTCTTTAAATGCTAGCCATTGCTTGTCTACTATCATACCTTTAAATGTAGTTTCCCAATCTACCTTTGCCAACTCGCCCCTCATACCTACGTAGTTTGCTTTGTTTAGATCTAAGACCCTAGTTTCGGATTTAACTCAATCACTTTCCAACTCAATATAAAATTCTATTATATTATGGTCACTCTTCCCTAAAGGCCCCTTTACTACAGGGATATTAATTAACTCTTTCTCATTGCACAATACTAGATCTAAAATAGCTGTTCCCTAGCTGATTCCTCATAATACTGATCTAGAAAACTATCTTGCATACATTCCATTAATTCGTCGTCCACACTATTACTGCAAATTTGGTTTGCCCAGTCCATATGTAGATTAAAGTCCCCCATGATTGCCGTATTACCCTTGTTACATGCGCCTCTAATTTCCCGATTTATACTCTGCCCTACATTACAACTATGATTGGGGGTGTAATGAAATCTGTTTGTTCTTGCCTGTATTCGTTCTTGCCTGTATTCGTTTTGCACTCATGTATATTACCCTCCCCCACACGGTGTATAGTTTCACTTCCTCTTTCCTGACTAACCTGTATGACTCATTCCTGCGAGCCAGTCAGTGTGTTGAGATGTTAGCTCTGATCTTAGTGATTAAAAGCCAACTTGTTAAAGTCTATGGCCGAGAAATTCAGTCGCATTTGCGCCCACTTAGGGGGCGAAAGAGTGGGTTGCGCCGAAAGCTTTTTAGTGCCTGAAATTAAGTTGGTCCCTAACAGCGGCGTTAGCCGGTAGCGCTGCGCCGGCACCGATAACGTCATCGGTGTGCGCAGCGCCCCGGTTCCAACGCGATTCTGTGCCGAAGGCCAAATTCAGTTGCGGCCGCCTCGCCCGCAAACAACGTTTGAAAAACAGGGCCTTGCAGCTCCGAGAGGCCGGCGCATAAAGGTGGAGGGGCGGCCGGCCGCTTTCCCGGCGGCCGCATGGCCGCACCTCCCTCCCCGGACTCCTGCACCACCCCCCCGCGGCATTGCTGTCTGACTCCCGCGAGCCCGGCACTTCTCCGTGGTGCCGGGCTCATTTGCCGGGGGAATCCAGCAGTGATCTCACGGCTGCAGGCAGCTCCTCCTTACAAGAAGGAGGAGGCCTGCAGTACCCCAGCCTGCCGCACCGCATCGGGTGGTGCAGCGGCAGCTGGACGCCTGAAATAGACTTTCATCGCCCCAAGCGAGGCGGCCAAACCCTGCAATAGCGCCCACCTCTGTCTTGGCCCGTCGCAACTGAATTTCAGGCGGGCGCTACGGGAATCCGGGCGAGCGCTAAATTTCGGGCGCTAAAGACCTGGCGGGGCCTTACTGAATTTCTAGGCCTATAACTTCTAGTTTTGTGGTTATTGAAGGCACATCAATTTTAATCACTAAAGAATACTAGGATGGATCGACTCCTAAAACCAGAGCGTCTGGACTTGGACCCACATTCTGCTGAAGCATCAAATCAATTTGGACACTGGCTCAAATGCTTCGAACTCTTCGCGAGGGCCTCATCCACTAGCGAGGTAGATAAACTGAGTCGACTGATTACTCGCGTTAATCATCGGATTTATTCGTTCATCTGGGACGCCACCTCTTACACGGAGGCCATCACTATCCTGAAGGCCCAATACCAGAGGCCAGTAAACGAAGTGTACGGTAGACATCTGCTGGCTACACGCATGCAGCGACCTGAGGAATCAATGGACAATTTCTTACAGGGCCTAAAGGACTTGGTCCGGGACTGTAACTGCAAGGCCGTGACGGCCAACGTGTACTCTGATGAATTGGTCCGCGATTCCTATATCACGGGCCTCAATTATATCCGGCAGAGACTGCTGGAGAAGGAGGTCCTGGACTTAAAAAAAGGCAGTGGCCACTGCGCGATCGCTGGACGTGGCCCAGAAAAACTCTGACTCTTATTCTTCCGGCCATGCGGCCCTCTCCGCCTCGTGCGCGCCGAGCGGGCCGCCATCTTGGAATCAGCCATCTTCCCCATCCAGGTCTCAGACCAGCTCTACACCGCCGGAGTCCCCACACAGAAGTTCACCCAGGAGTCCTACTACAGCGGCAATGTCTCGAGGCCCGAAATACTACTTCTGCGGCCAGGCCAAGCACTCCAGACAACGATGCCCAGCGAAGGACGCTACATGCTTCAAATGTAAGAAAAAGGGGCATTTTAGCAAAGTCTGCAGGGGGAATCCGATTTCCAACTCTGTCACCGCCTCGTGCGTGCCGTGCGGGCCGCCATCTTGGGATCCGCCATCTTTTCCCGACTCAACGGCCGCCCAGGGCCCAACAGTGGCTTCGATCACGGTGGATCAATCCAGGCCACACCCGTTGACAAAAACCATGATGGACATACAGGTAAACGGGAATTTAACGAAATGTTTAATTGACTGTGGGAGTACCGAGAGTTTTACGCACCCTAGCCTGGTACGGCAGCACTCATTAACGGTAACCCCTACACGGAGCAGAATTGCTATGGCTGCTAAGCCCTACACTTCAGACATTTTGGGCTACTGTGTGGTAACACTGACTGTAAAAGGCACGGACTACAAGGATTTTAAACTCCTTGTGATGCCAGGACTCTGTGTTAATGTAATCTTGGGCCTGGACTTCCAGTGCCACCACGAAAATGTCACGCTAGCATATGGCAGGTCCCAGCCGCCACTCACAGTCTGTGGCCTATCAACCTTAAAAATCAGCCCGCCCTCTTTATTCGCTAATCTCGCTCCGAACTGTAGGCCCATAGCGACCAAAAGTAGACGGTACAGTCTGGAAGACAGACACTTTATCAAGGCGGAAGTGGACAGACTCCTGCGGGAAGGCATTATTGAATGCAGCACCAGCCCGTGGCGTGCCCAAGTAATCATAGTTAAAAATAGCGAAAAGAAACGGATGGTAATTGACTACAGCCAGACTGTTAATATTTATACCCAGCTGGACGCCTACCCTTTACCCCGCATATCAGAAATGGTCAACCAGATCGCGCAATACCGAGTCTTCTCGACTATCGACCTCAAATCCGCGTATCACCAGCTCCCCATTAGAACGGAGGACCGCCCATACACCGCCTTTGAGGCGAACGGACGCCTCTACCATTTTCTCAGAGTGCCCTTCGGGGTAACAAATGGGGTCTCGGTCTTCCAACGTGAGATGGACCGCATGGTTGACGAGATTAAACTACAAGCTACCTACCCCTATCTGGACAATGTCACTCTCTGCGGGCACAACCAGCAAGACCACGATCTAAATCTTGCGAGATTTTTAAAAACTGCCCTAAAGCTGAATCCAATCTACAACGAAGACAAATGTGTCTTCAACACAACCCGTCTCTGTATCCTCGGCTGTGTGGTGGAAGATGGGGTAATTGGACCGGACCCTGACCGATTACGCCCCCTAAAGGAACTGCCCCTGCCACACAATCCCAAAGCTTTAAAAAGGTGCCTGGGATTTTTTTTGTATTATGCCCAATGGGTGCCCAATTACTCTGATAAGGCCCGACCCCTCATTAAATCAACGTCCTTCCCACTATCAGCTGAAGCTCGGGAGGCTTTCACCAGTATCAAACAGGACATTGAAAGGGCTGCACTGTGTGCAGTGGACGAAAGCATTCCCTTTCAAGTCGAAAGCGATGCGTCAGACTTTGCTTTAGCTGCGACCCTCAATCAGCCTGGGAGACCTGTGGCCTTCTTCTCCCGAACCCTTCAGGGACCTGAAATCAGGCAGTCTTCTGTCGAGAAGGAGGCACAGGCTATAGTGGAGGCAGTGCGGCACTGGAGACACTACCTAGCTGGCAAACGTTTCACCCTGCTCACCGACCAGCGGTCGGTGGCTTTCATGTTTAATAACAAAGGGGGAAAATCAAGAATGACAAAATACTCAGCTGGAGGATCGAACTATCCACGTTCGACTATGATATTATGTACAGGCCGGGAGCCCTTAATGAACCCCCAGACGCCCTATCGCGGGGAATGTGTGCCAGCATTCATACGGACAAATTACAGGGTCTCCACAACGACCTCTGTCACCCAGGGGTCACCCGACTATACCATTTTATAAAGTCCCGCAATCTGCCCCACTCCATCGAGGAGGTCAGGGCAATGACCAGAGCCTGCCGCATCTGTGCGGAATGCAAGCCTCGTTTCTACAGGCCTGACCGTGCACACCTTATCAAAGCCACACGGCCATTCGAGCGCCTAAGTCTGGACTTCAAGGGACCCCTTCCCTCTGCCGACCGTAACGTATACTTCCTCAATATCATCGATGAATATTCCCGCTTCCCCTTCGCCATTCCCTGCCCAGACATGACCAGTGCCACGGTCATCAAGTGTCTCGGTAATCTATTCTGCATGTTTGGCATGCCGAACTACATACACAGCGATAGGGGGACGTCATTTATGAGTGACGAACTGCGCCAGTTCTTGCTCTCGAAGGGGATAGCCACTAGCAGAACCACTAGCTACAACCCCTGGGGTAATGGGCAAGTGGAAAGGGAGAATGCTACTGTTTGGAAGGCTGTCACGTTAGCCTTAAAGTCAAAAGGCCTTCCGACCTCCCGCTGGCAGGAAGTCCTCCCAGACGTGCTCCACTCCATAAGGTCTCTGTTATGTACAGCCACTAACGCTACCCCTCACGAAAAGATGTTCGTTTTCCCCTGGAAATCGACCTCGGGCATATCTCTACCCGCGTGGCTGACGTCCCCGGGGACAGTACTATTGCGGAAGCACGTGAGAGGCCATAAAACGGACCCCCTTGTGGAAAAGGTACAGCTCCTCCATGCAAACCCTCAGTACGCCTATATCGAATACTCTGACGGGCGAGAGGCCACTGTTTCCATAAAAGACCTCGCTCCCTCGGGGAGGGAAGAGAACGATGGGAGACTACCCGATGAAGACCTGCACTACAAAGAGACAGGGTGCCCAGAGGTATCAATACCCAACTTTAACCTGGAGGACACTGCAGATAACCTGGAAGACACTGCGGAGGCCCGGACAGTGGAGGAACCAGAAACCACTCCCCTAGAGGCACCTCAACCGGCTTTGCGCCGATCACTGAGAACTGCAAAACCTCCTGACAGACTCACTTATACCAACTTTTAAGAAACATCACCCCGATGGATTAAATCTAAAGAAGGGGTGAATGTAATGAAATCTGTTTGTTCTTGCCTGTATTCGTTCTTGCCTGTATTCGTTTTGCACTCATGTATATTACCCTCGCCCACACGGTGTATAGTTTCACTTCCTCTTTCCTGACTAACCTGTATGACTCATTCCTGCGAGCCAGTCAGTGTGTTGAGATGTTAGCTCTGATCTTAGTGATTAAAAGCCAACTTGTTAAAGTCTATAACTTCTAGTTTTGTGGTTATTGAAGGCACATCAGGGGGCCTATAAACAACTCCCACCAATGCTTTCTGTATAAATGCAAGTTGTTGTATTTCTTGTCTGTGGGAGGTGCTGCACCCTGGTGTTAATGGTGCCGGGGTCCTGGCCGCACGTCCGCTGGCTCTGACTCGGGGCCTGAGACCTGCACTCGGTGTTGCTGAGGGATTCCAACCCTGGGACTGTACATGGGGATTCTACCCCTGGGACTGTACATGGGGATTCTAACCCTGGGATTGTACATGGGGATTCCAGCCCTGGGACTGTACATGGGGATTCTAACCCTGGGACTGCACATGGGGATTCTAACCCTGGGACTGTACATGGGGATTCTACCCCTGGGACTGTACATGGGGATTCCAGCCCTGGGACTGTACATGGGGATTCTAACCCTGGGACTGTACATGGGGATTCTAACCCTGGGACTGTACATGGGGATTCTAACCCTGGAACTGTACATGGGGATTCCAACCCTGGGACTGTACATGGGGATTCCAGCCCTGGGACTGTACATGGGGATTCCAACCCTGGGACTGTACATGGGGATTCTAACCCTGGGACTGTACATGGGGATTCCAACCCTGGGACTGTACATGGGGATTCCAACCCTGGGACCGTACATGGGGTTTCCAACCCTGGGGCTGTACATGGGGATTCCAACCCTGGGACTGTACATGGGGATTCCAACCCTGGGACCGTACATGGGGTTTCCAACCCTGGGGCTGTACATGGGGATTCCAACCCTGGGACTGTATATAGGGATTCTAATCCTGGGACTGTACATGGGGATTCCAACCCGGGACCGTACATGGGGATTCCAACCCGGAGACTGTACATGGGGATTCCAACCCTGGGACTGTACATGGGAATTCCAACCCGGAGACTGTACATGGGGATTCCAACCCTGGGACCGTACATGGGGATTCCAACCCTGGGACTGTACATGGGGATTCCAACACTGGGACTGTACACAGGGATTCCAAACCTGGGACTGTACACGGGGATTCCAACCCTGGGAATGTACATGGGGATTCTAACCCTGGGACTGTACATGTGGATTCTAACCTTGGGACTGTACATGGGGATTCCAACCCTGGGACTGTACATGGGGATTCCAACCCTGGGACGGTATATAGGGATTCTAATCCTGGGACTGTACATGGGGATTCCAACCCTGGGACCGTACATGGGGATTCCAACCCGGAGACTGTACATGGGGATTCCAACCCTGGGACTGTACATGGGGAGTCCAACCCTGGGACTGTATATAGGGATTCTGATCCTGGGACTGTACATGGGGATTCTAACCCTGGGACTGTACATGGGGATTCTAACCATGGGACTGTCCATGGGGATTCCAACCCTGGGACTGTACATGGGGATTCCAACCCTGGGACTGTGAATGGGGATTCTAACCCTGGGACTGTACATGGGTATTCTAATCCTGGGACTGTACATGGAGATTCTAACCCTGGGACTGTACAGGGGGATTCCATCCCTGGGACTGTACATGGAGATTCTAACCCTGGGACTGTACATGGGGATTCCATCCCTGGGACTGTACCTGGGGATTCCATCCCTGGGACTGTACACGGGGATTCCATCCCTGGGACTGTACATGGGGATTCCATCCCTGGGACTGTACATGGAGATTCTAACCCTGGGACTGTACATGGGGATTCCATCCCTGGGACTGTACCTGGGGATTCCATCCCTGGGACTGTACCTGGGGATTCCATCCCTGGGACTGTACATGGGGATTCCAACACTGGGACTGTACATGGGGATTCCAACCTTGGGACTGTATATGGGGATTCCAACACTGGGACTGTACATGGTGGACCTGCAAGAGGAGATGTGGGAGAGGTTGATTTAAACCGAGCTCCGAGAGCGGGAGAGGTGGACCTGCGGGAGGAGACGCGGGAGAGGCTGATTTAAACCGAGCTCCGAGAGCGGTAGAGGCGGACCTGCGAGAGGAGAGGCGGGAGAGGCTGATTTAAACCGAGCTCCGAGGCGGGAGAGGCGGACCTGCGTGAGGAGTGGCGGGAGAGGCAGATTTAAACCGAGCTCCGAGAGCGGGAGAGGCGGACCTGCGAGAGGAGAGGCGGGAGATGCTAATTTAAACTGAGCTCCGAGAGTGGGAGAGGCGGACCTGCGAGAGGAGAGGTGGGAGAGGCTGATTTAAACCGAGCTCCGAGAGCAGGAGAGGCGGACCTGCGAGAGGAGAGGCGGGAGAGGCTGATTTTAACCGAGCTCCGAGGCGGGAGAGGCGGACCTGCGAGAGGAGCGGCGGGAGAGGCAGATTTAAACCGAGCTCCGAGAGCGGGAGAGGCGGACCTGCGAGAGGAGAGGCGGGAGATGCTGATATAAACTGAGCTCCGAGAGTGGGAGAGGCGGACCTGCGAGAGGAGAGGCGGGAGAGGCTGATTTAAACTGAGCTCCGAGAGCAGGAGAGGCGGACCTGCGAGAGGAGAGGCTGATTTAAACCGAGCTCCGAAAGCGGGAGAGGCGGACCTGCGAGAGGAGAGGCGGGAGAGGCAGATTTAAACCGAGCTCCGAGAGCGGGAGAGGCGGACCTGCGAGAGGAGAGGCGGGAGATGCTGATTTAAACCGAGCTCCGAGAGCGGGAGAGGCGGACCTGCGAGAGGAAAGGCGGAAGAGGCTGATTTAAACCTATCTCCGAGAGCGTGGAGAGGCGGACCTGAGAGAGGAGAGGCGGGAGAGGCAGATTTAAACCGAGCTCCGAGAGCGGGATAGGCGGACCTGCGAGTGGAGAGGCTGATTTAAACCTAGCTCCGAGAGCGGGAGAGGCGGACCTGCGAGAGAAGAGGCGGGAGAGGCTGATTTAAACCGAGCTCCGAGAGCGGGAGAGGCGGACCTGTGAGAGGAGAGAGAAGTAAAAAG
The DNA here is from genome assembly GCF_052327205.1 of Somniosus microcephalus. NCBI lineage: Eukaryota > Metazoa > Chordata > Chondrichthyes > Squaliformes > Somniosidae > Somniosus > Somniosus microcephalus. Next base: position 135,455,516 of record NC_140990.1, on the reverse strand, counting down.
TAATTGAAGTGTGACGTCACCAGAAAGCAGGTAAGTGATTGGTTGGTGAGTATTTCCCTCTTTCTCACTTTTTTCCAAACTTTAACTTTGTGGTTTATAGTTTCTAGGGTTTCTGTTGTGTAGCGGGGACTGCTGGTAAAGAAGGGCCCTTGAGTATATCATTTAATTTTAGTGTAATTGGTGGGATAGATTTGACTTAATTTAATTTGAATTAATTAAAGGGTAAGTCATGGCAGTACAGCTTGGCGCTGTGGTATGCTCCTCCTGCACTATGTGGGAAATCAGGGACACTTCCTGTGTCCCTGACGACCATGTGTGCGGGAAGTGTATCCAGCTGCAGCTACTGGCAGACCGCATTGCGGCGCTGGGGCTGCGAATGGATACATACTGGAGCATTCGCGATGCTGAGGACATCGTGGATATCACGTTTAATCAGTTGGTCACACCGCAGGTAAAGGATGCACAGGCAGGAAGGGAATGGGTGACCACCAGGCAGAGTAAGGCATAGGCAGGTAGTGCAGTGGTCAACTGTGACCATCCCCCTCTCACACAGATATACCGCTTTGGATATTGTTGGGGAGGATGGATTATCAGAGGAAGGCAGCAGCAGCAAACTTCCTGGCACCATGGCTGGTTCTGCTGCACAGGGCGGGAGGAAAAAGAGGGGTAGAGCTATAGTGATAGGGGATTCTATTGTAAGGGGAATAGATAGGCGTTTCTGCGGCCTCAAACGAGACTCCAGGATGGTATGTTGCTACCCTGGTGCAAGGGTCAAGGATGTCTTAGAGCAGCTGCAGAGCATTTTGGAAGGGGAGTGTGAACAGCCAGTTGTCGTGGTGCATATAGGTACCAACGATATAGGTAAAAAAACAGGATGAGGTCCTAAAAGCTGAATATAGGGCGTTAGGAGGTAAATTAAAAAAATAGGGCCTCAAAAGGTAGTAATCTCAGGACTGCTACCAGTGCCACGTGCTAGTCAGAGTAGAAATAGAAGGATATTTCAGATGAATACGTTGCTAGAGGAATGGTGCAAGGGGGAGGGAGTCAAATTCCTGGGACATTGGAACCGGTTCTGGTGGAGGTGGGACCAGTATAAACTGGACGGTTTGCACCTGGGCAGGACAGGGACCGATGTCCTAGGGGGAGTGTTTGCTAGTGCTCTGGGGGAGGGTTTAAACTAAAATGGCAGGGGGTTGTGAACCTGAGCAGGGAGACAGAGGAAAGGGAAACAAGGATAGAAGCAAAAGACAGGAAGGAGAAAAGCAAAGGTGGCAGTCAGAGAAATCAAGGGTTTAAATCAAACATGGCCCCAGTAAATAATAATTCTAAAAGGTCTAAGAGTGTTACATAGAAACATAAACATAGAAGATAGGAGCAGGAGTAGGCCATTCGGCCCCTCGAGCCTGCTCCGCCATTCAATGCGATCATGGCTGATCATCCAAATTCAGTACCCGGTCCCTGCTTTCTCCCCATATCCCTTGATCCCTTTAGCCTGAAGAAATATATCCAACTCCTTCTTGAATATATTTAATGTATTGGCCTCCACTGCCTTCTGTGGTAGAGAATTCCACAGGCTCACCACTCTCTGGGTGAAGAAATTCCTCCTCATTTCTGTCCTAAATTGCCTACCCCTTATCCTTAGACTGTTATAAGTTTCAATGAGATCCCCTTTCATTCTTCTAAACTCCAGCGAGTACAAGCCCAATCGACCCAATCTCTCCTCATACGTCATTCCTGCCATCCCAGGTATCAGCCTGGTGAATCTTCGCTGCACTCCTTCCATGGCAAGAACATCCTTCCTCAGATAAGGCGACCAAAACTGCACACAATACTCAAGATGTGGTCTCACCAAGACCCTGTATAACTGCAGCAAGACATCCTTGTTCCTGTACTCAAACCCTTTTGCCAAGAACGCCAACATGCCATTTGCCTTCTCAACCGCCTGCTGCACCTGCATGCTTACCTTCAGCGACTGGTGCACAAGGACACCCAGGTCTCGTTGCACTTCCCCTTCTCCCAATCTATTGCCATTCAGATAATAATCTGCCTTCCTGTTTTTGCCACCAAAGGATAACCTCGCATTTATTCACGTTATATTGCATCTGCCATGCTTTTGCCCAGTCACCCAACCTGTCCAAATCATCCTGGAGTTTCTCGGCATCCTCCTCACAGCACACATGCCCACCCAGCTTTGTGTCGTCTGCATATTTGGAGATATTACATCTAGTTCCCTTGTCTAGATCATTAATACATATTGTGAATAGCTGGGGCCCAAGTAACGATCCCTGCGGTACCCCACTAGTCACTGCCTGCCACTCGGAAAAAGACCCGTTTATTCCAACTCTTTGCTTTCTGTCTGCCAACCAGTTCTCTATCCAAGACAATACCTTGCCCCCAATCCCATGTGCCTTAACTTTACACGCTAATCTCTTATGCGGAACCTTATCGAAAGCCTTCTGAAAGTCCAAATACACTACATCCACTGGTTCTCCCTTATCTAGTTTACCAGTTACATCCTCAAAAAATTCCAGTAGATTAGTCAAGCACGATGTACCTTTTGTAAATCCATGTTGACTTTGTCCGATCTTGTCACTGTTTTCCAAGTGCTCTGCTATTACATCTTTTATAATGGACTCTAGCATTTTCCCCACTACCAATGTCAGGCTTACCGGTCTGTAATTCCCCGTTTTCTCTCTACCACCTTTTTTGAATAGTGGGGTAACATTAGCCACCCTCCAATCCATGGGTACTGTTCCAGATTCCATCGATTGCTGGAAGATGATCAGCAAAGAATGAACTATTTCTAGGGCCACATCCTTAAGTACCCTAGGATGTAGATTGTCAGGCCCTGGGGATTAATCAACCTTCAATCCCATCAATTTCCGTAACCATTTCCCTACAAATACTGATTTATTTCAGTTCCTCCCTTTCATCAGACCCTATGTTCCCCGACATCTCTGGGAGGTTATTTGTGTCCTCCTTTGTGAAGACAGAACCAAAATATGTATTTAAATTGGTTCTCCATTTCTTTGTTCCCCATTATAAATTCCCCTGATTCTGACTGCAAGGGACCTACGCTTGACTTCACCAATCTTTTTCTCTTCACATATCTATAAAAGCTTTAACAGTCAGTTTTTATGTTCCCTGCAAGCTTACTCTCATATTCTATTTTCCCTTTCTTCATTAATCTCTTGGTCCTCCTTTGTTGAATCCTAAACTGCTCCCAATCCTCAGGTTTACTGCTTTTTCTGGCCAATTTATATGTCCTCTCCTTGGATCTTATGTTATCCCTAATATCCCTTGTTAGCCACGGTTGAGTCACCTTTTTTGTTTTATTTTTATGCCAAACTGGGATGAACAAATTCTGTAGTTCATCCATGCGGTCTTTGAATGTTTGCCATTGTCTATCCACCGTCAACACTTTGAGTGACATTCCCCAATCAATCCTACCCAACTCGCGCCTCAGACCATCGTAGTTTCCTTTATTTAAATTTAGGACGCAAGTCTCGGAGTCAACTACTTCATTCTCCATCTTAATGAAGAATTCGATCATATTATGTTCGCTCCGACCCAAGGGGCCTCGTACAACAAGATTGCTAATTAATCCTTTCTCGTTACATAATGCCCAGTCTAAGATGGCCTGATCTCTGGTTGGTTCCTCGACATATTCGTCCAGGAAACCATCCCGTAAACACTCTAGGAATTCCTCCTCCACAGTATTGTTACTAATTTTGTTAGCCCAATCTATATGTAGATTAAAGTCACCCATGATGACTGCTGTGCCGTTATTGCAGGCTTCTTTAATTTCCCTTTTAATGCCATCCCCAACCTCCGCCTTACTGTTTGGCGGTCTATATACCACTCCCCACTAACGTTTTCTGCCCCTTGGTATTTCTCAATTCTACCCAGATTCCACATCATCAGAGCTAATATCCTTCCTTACAATTGTGTTAATCCCTTCTTTAACCAGTAATGCTACCCCACCTCCCTTTCCTTTTTGCCTATCTTTCCTGAATATCGAATACCCCTGGATGTTGAGTTCCCAGCCTTGGCCATCTTTGAGCCACGTTTCTGTAATCCCAACCAAATCATATTCGTTTACCTCTATTTGCGCAGCCAATTCATCCACCTTATTACGAATGTTCCTCGCATTAAGACACAAAGCTTTCAGGCTTATTTTTTTAACGCTCTTAGACCTATTAGAATTATTTTTTACTGTGGCCATGTTTGATTTAAACCGTTGATTTCTCTGACTGCCACTTTTGTTTTTTCCCTTCCTTTCTTTTGCTTTTATCCTTGTTTCCCTTTCCTCTGTCCCCCTGCTTAGGTTCCCAACCCCCTGCCATCTTAGTTTAAACCCTCCCCCAGAGCACTAGCAAACACTCCCCCTAGGACAACGGTTTCAGCCCTGCCCAGGTGCAAACCATCCGGTTTGAACTGGTCCCACCTCCCCCAGAACCGGTTCCAATGTCCCAGGAACTTGAATCCCTCCCCGTTGCACCATTCCTCTAGCCACGTATTCATCTGAAATATCCTTCTATTTCTACTCTGACTAGCACGTGGCACTGGTAGCAATCCTGAGATTACTACCTTTGAGGTCCTATTTTTTAATTACCTCCTAACTCCCTATATTCTGCTTTTAGTACCTCATCCCGCTTTTTACCTATATCGTTGGTACCTATATGCACCAGGACAACTGGCTGTTCACCCTCCCCTTCCAAAATGTTCTGCAGCCGCTCTAAGACATCCTTGACCCTTGCATCAGGGAGGCAACACACCATCCTGGAGTCTCGTTTGCGGCCGCAGAAACGCCTATCTATTCCCCTTACAATAGAATCCCCTATTACTATAGTGTGGCAAAGCCACTAAGAGACTCTCACAGTGACTTGTACAATTGCCTTTAATCATGTTTATTACCTTTTAATGTGGGCTCTGGTTAAACAGAGCTAGATCGACAAAATCGCAATGTGACGTCCCCAACGGCGGGAAACGTGACGGCGTCATGACGTCAGAGGTAGAGGGCGTTTCCAGCCAGTCCTCGTGTGGAGTGATAGTGAATAGACCTGTTTAGAGCTTCTCCTGCATTTTCTTGTTTTGTAAAGTTTCAGTATATTAAACTCAGTTTGTTAACTACTAGTAAGTTTATAGATTCTTTGCTAGGAGTGCAGAGACTCCTACAATAGCTCTACCCCTCTTTTTCCTCCCGTCCTGTGCAGCAGAGCCACCCCTGGTGCTAGGAAGTTGGCTGCTGCTGCCTTCCTCTGATAAGCCATCCCCCCCAACAGTACTCAAAGTGGTGTATCTGTTTGAGGGGGGGGATGTCCACAGGGGACACCTGCACTACCTGTCTGCGCCTAGTACTCTGCCTGTTGGTCACCCCTTCCCTTTCTGCCTGTCCAACCTCTACCTGCAGTGTGTCCAACTCCCTAAACGTGCTATTCACGACGTCCTCAGCATCGCGAACGTTACAGTATGCATCCAATCGCAGCTCCAGCGCCGCAATGCGGTCTGTCAGTAGCTGCAGCTGGATACACTTCCTGCACACGTAGTTGTCAGGGACACAGGAAGTGTCCCTGAGTTCCCACATAGCGCAGGAGGAGCATACCACGTGGTTGGGCTGTCCTGCCATGACTTACCCTTTAATTAATTGAAATTAAACTGAATCAAATCAATCCCACCAATTACACTAGTTAAATGGTTTACAACAGTCCCCGCTACACCAGAGAGACCTTAGTAACTATAAACCACAGAGTTAAAGTTTAAAAAGAGAGAAATACTCACCAAGCAATCACTTACCTGCTTTCTGGTGATGTCACACTTCGATTACTTTTTACTTCTCTCCCTCCCTCTGAGCTCGGAGACTGCAGATTAGTAAGCCTACCTGGTCTCGGAACCGCTTTTTAAACTGCCGCCGCTCAGCCGCCTCGTTCCCTTGCAGGTCCGCCTGCCTGCCGTCGCTGCTCTGAGGCCTACCTGGTCTCGGAGCCGCTTTTTAAACTGCCGCCGCTCAGCCGCCTCGTTCCCTTGCAGGTCCGCCTGCCTGCCGCCGCTGCTCTGAGACCTACCTGGTCTCAGAGCGGCGTTTTAAACTGCCGCCGCTCAGCCGCATCGTTCCCTCGCAGGTCCGCCTGCCTGCCGCCGCGAGGTTATCCACTTTGGTGGCAAAAACAGGAAGACAGATTATTATCTGAACGGCAATAGATTTGGAGAAGGGCAAGTGCAACGAGACCTGGGTGTCCTTGTGCACCAGTCGCTGAATGTAAGCATGCAGGTGCAGCAGGCGGTTAAGAAGGCAAATGGTATGTTGGCCTTTGTAGCGAGAGGGTTTGAGTACAGGAACAAGGATGTCTTGCTGCAGTTGTACAGGGCCTTGGTGAGACCACACCTTGAGTATTGTGTGCACTTTTGGTCGTCTTATCTGAGGAAGGATGTTCTTGCCATGGAAGGAGTGCAGCGAAGATTCACCAGACTGATACCTGGGATGGCAGGAATGACGTATGAGGAGAGATTGGGTCGATTGGGCTTATACTCACTGGAGTTTAGAAGAATGAGAGGGGATCTCATTGAAACTTATAAAATTCTAACAGGACTAGACAGACTAGATGCAGGAAGGATGTTCCCAATGGCGGGGGAGTCCAGAACCAGGGGTCACAGTCCAAAGATACGTGGTAAGCCATTTAGGACAAAGATGCGGAATTTCTTCACCCAGAGAATGGTGAACTTGTGGAATTCTCTACCACAGAAGGCGGTTGAGGCGAATTCATTAAATATATTCAAGAAGGAGTTAGATATATTTCTTAAGGCTAAAGGGATCAAGGGATATGGGGAGAAGGCAGGGACAGGGTACTGAGTTTGGATGATCAGCCATGATCTCATTAAATGGCGGAGCAGGCTCGAGGGGCCGAATGGCCTACTCCTGCTCCTATCTTCTATGTTTCTATGGGGATTCTAACCCTGGGACTGTACATGGGGATTCCAACCCTGGGACTGTACATGGGGATTCTAACTCTGGGACTGTACATGGGGATTCCAACCCTGGGACTGTACATGGGGATTGCAACCCTGGGACTGTACATGGGGATTCCTATCCTGGGACTGCCTGCCGCCGCTGCTCTGAGACCTACCTGGTCTCAGAGCGGCGTTTTAAACTGCCGCCGCTCAGCCGCATCGTTCCCTCGCAGGTCCGCCTGCCTGCCGCCGCGAGGTTATCCACTTTGGTGGCAAAAACAGGAAGACAGATTATTATCTGAACGGCAATAGATTTGGAGAAGGGCAAGTGCAACGAGACCTGGGTGTCCTTGTGCACCAGTCGCTGAATGTAAGCATGCAGGTGCAGCAGGCGGTTAAGAAGGCAAATGGTATGTTGGCCTTTGTAGCGAGAGGGTTTGAGTACAGGAACAAGGATGTCTTGCTGCAGTTGTACAGGGCCTTGGTGAGACCACACCTTGAGTATTGTGTGCACTTTTGGTCGTCTTATCTGAGGAAGGATGTTCTTGCCATGGAAGGAGTGCAGCGAAGATTCACCAGACTGATACCTGGGATGGCAGGAATGACGTATGAGGAGAGATTGGGTCGATTGGGCTTATACTCACTGGAGTTTAGAAGAATGAGAGGGGATCTCATTGAAACTTATAAAATTCTAACAGGACTAGACAGACTAGATGCAGGAAGGATGTTCCCAATGGCGGGGGAGTCCAGAACCAGGGGTCACAGTCCAAAGATACGTGGTAAGCCATTTAGGACAAAGATGCGGAATTTCTTCACCCAGAGAATGGTGAACTTGTGGAATTCTCTACCACAGAAGGCGGTTGAGGCGAATTCATTAAATATATTCAAGAAGGAGTTAGATATATTTCTTAAGGCTAAAGGGATCAAGGGATATGGGGAGAAGGCAGGGACAGGGTACTGAGTTTGGATGATCAGCCATGATCTCATTAAATGGCGGAGCAGGCTCGAGGGGCCGAATGGCCTACTCCTGCTCCTATCTTCTATGTTTCTATGGGGATTCTAACCCTGGGACTGTACATGGGGATTCCAACCCTGGGACTGTACATGGGGATTCTAACTCTGGGACTGTACATGGGGATTCCAACCCTGGGACTGTACATGGGGATTGCAACCCTGGGACTGTACATGGGGATTCCTATCCTGGGACTGTACATGGGGATTCCAACCCTAGGACTGTACATGGGGATTCCAACCCTGGGACTGTACATGGGGATTCCAACCCTGGGACTGTACATGGGGATTCCAACCCTGGGACTGTACATGGGGATTCCTATCCTGGGACTGTACATGGGGATTCCAACCCGAGGACTGTACATGGGGATTCCAACCCTGAGACTGTACATGGGGATTCTAACCCTGGGACTGTACATGGGGATTCCAACCCTGGGACTGTATATGGGGATTCTAACCCTGGGACTGTACATGGGGATTCTAACACTGGGACTGTACATGGGGATTCCTATCCTGGGACTGTGCATGGGGATTCCAACCCTGGGACTGTACAAGGGGATTCCAACCGTGGGACTGTACAAGGGGATTCCAACCCTGGGACTGTACAAGGGGATTCCAACCCTGGGGCTGTACATGGAGATTCCTATCCTGGGACTGTACAAGGGGTCCCAGCTCTGAGGCTCTTCTGTTACAATTGTGTGGGATGTTAACCGTATGCATTGCTTTTACCAGCGCCTTCAAGAAAGATGCTGAGAAATCCGAAGTGTGTCGAATCTGAATCAAATAACTGAGTCAATGATTTATTCTCCCGGGCACTGGGACCCGGTTGGGAACAGACACTGAAGCCCCGCCTACTCTTTGTTCTTCACCAAGATGTCTGCGCATGCGCTTTGCTACTCACTGAATCAAGATGACGGCTGTTAGCCTGGGCCTGTGACAGGGAGAAGGCCCGAAACTGCAAACCCGGGACCTTCAGGTTATTATTCGGGGTTTGCGGCCTACAGCAGTTGTTTATGAAACCTCCCCGCCCACCCGCCGGTCCATTACTCCGCTCCGTTCGGCCGCTTCTCACGGATTAACCAGAGCTGCTTGGTAGAACCCATTTCACCAATCATACACACCGCGCATGCTCCAAACCCTGGCGGTCCCGCGCCTGCGCACTGGCCTCCTGTAGTCAGTGTGCGGCACATTCTCACCCGTGGCGAATGCTGGGTAAAATCACCGCCATTGAAAGACCGCATCAGTGAATAGAACAGGATTTACTGGGATTGCATTGAGCACTGAACCGTATTCATTCTGGCAGTTAGAGTGTGTTTCTGTTGATCTTCGTAACCCCTATACCTGGGCTGAAGATTAATAATCTGTATAATAGTTAATAAATCAGCTTTGTTCCAAACACACAATCCTTGATCAGAGGAGACTAATCTTCTGTTCTGTTACCGACTGTTCCATTTTTGGGCCCTTTCTTACTCTAACTTATATCACTTCTCACCTAGATCGCCTTCTACCACATCTATCCCGAAGCTTGTTCAGTTTGAGTAAAAGGCTTAAACATAAAAACATAGAAAAATAGGAGCAGGAATAGGCCATTTGGACCTTCGAGCCTGCTCTGCCATTTAGTATGATCATGGCTGATCCTCTATCTCACTACCATATTCCCGCTCTCTCCCCATGTCCCTTGATGCCTTTTGGGTCTAGAAATCTATTTATCTCCTTAAATATATTTAGTGACTTGGCCTCCACAGCCTTCTGTGGTAGAGAATTCCACAGGTTCACCACCCTCTGAGTGAAGAAATGTCTCCTAAATGTCCTACCACGTATCCTGAGACTGTGAGCCCTCGTTCTAGACCCCCAGCCAGGGGAAACATCCTCCCTGCATCCAGTCTGTCTAGCCCTGTCAGAATTTTATACATTTCAATGAGATCCCCTCTCATTCTTCTTAACGCTAGTGAATACAGGCCTAGTTGATCCAATCTCTCCTCATACGCCAGTCCTGCCATCCCAGGAATCAGTTTGGTGAACCTTTGCTGCACTCCCTGTATGGCAAGTATATCCTTTCTTAGGTAAGGAGACCAAAACTGCACACAGTACTCTAGGTGTGGTCTCACCAAGGCCCTGTACAACTGTAGTAAGACATCCTTGCTCCTGTACTCAAATCCTCTTGCAAAGAAGGCCAACATACCATTTGCCTTCCTAACTGCTTGCTGCACCTGCATGTTTACTTTCAGTGACTGGTGTATAAGGACGCCCAGGTCCCTTTGTACATCAGTATTTCCCAATCTAGCACCATTTAAATAATACTCTACCTTTCTGTTTTTCCTAATGAAGTGGATAACTTCACATTTATCCTCATTATCCTGCATCTGCCATGTATTTGCCCACTCACTCAACTTGTCTAAGTCGCCTTGAAGCCTCTTTGCATCCTCCTCACAACTCACAAGCCCACCTAGTTTCGTGTCATCAGCAAACTTGGAAATATTACATTTGGTTCCCTCCTCCAAATCATTGATATATATTGTGAATAGCTGGGGCCCAAGCACTGATCCCTGCGGTACCCCACGAGTCACCGCCTGCCACCTCAAAAAAGACCCATTTACTCCGACTCTGTTTCCTGTCTGTTAACCAATTTTCAATCCATGCCAGTATATTACCCCCAATCCCATGTGCTTTAATTTTGTACACTAACCTCTTATGTGGTTATGGGCTTGTGGGTGTCATAGACTGAGCTGCAGTGTCTCACTTTACACTCATCTTAAAGCCTGGCCAAAGTGGCCAGTAACTGGTCCAGGCAGCGGTCATTCAGCCGAACTGCCTGCCTCTCTTCCAAGGCCATGTTCGTGCCCAGGTGGCCCTGGAGATGGAGCACGCGGTGTCCGCTCGCACGCTTGAGGTCTTCCGCAACCACTGGGCACCACGGGGACTGGAGTGCATCATCACCCCGGCCAATCAAATTTCAATTTAATTTGTTAGGTTTCATTTAATGGTTTATTGGTTACAGTTTATTTGGTTTAGTGTACTTCAAAAAGAGTACAGTTATCTGAAGCCCTGGAAATGGAGCACATGGTGTCCGCCGGCATGCTCGAGGCCTTCTGCGGCTGGTGGGCACTGCAGGGACTGGAATGCATCATCACCCGGACAACCAAATTTTAATTTAATTGTTAAGTTTCATTTAATGGTTTTTTAAGTTACAGTTTATTTGTTTATGGTCCATACAAAAGAGTACACTGATCTGAAATTCCTTTGAACCACCCCTTAAAAGAACTATCATGCATGAGATTCGAAGTCTGTTATTTTCTGTATCATTTAACCCTTTTTGGATTCGATTTAGTAAAGACTCTTTCACAAATAATCACACGCATGTGATCACCTTTGAAATGTTTGGATCTTTGTAATTGTCATTGCTGATTTTGATGGTCTCTTTGATTTAATCTCTTGTTATTAACATACCCTGCACTATTTCTTTAAGCGAGATAATTGTTCTAATACTTCCTTTATCATGTCTTTAGCCCCTCCATTGATACATAATCCTTAGTTAGGGTTTAGTGGTTGGTGTTAGGGGCTGGGGTTCGGGGGGTTAGGATGTTAGCCTTATGAAACAGTGATTAGCGATAGAAACCACTATTGACAACGCCAGTGTCACCAGACATGTCCTCTTTCATTTCATGGTGTTTTAAGCTCACGCAGATGGGTCAGAAAACAGCCTCATGAATTGTTCATTCAAGGAACCTTCTTTCTGGCCCGAGCCTGATTTTCTCTCTTCTTTCACATCCCTACATTTGCCACAGAAAAAGACATCAGGGTCATTAGAGTTTGGACAGGAAAAGGCAGATCCAGATGTTGTTCTGGTTACATCCAATCATCGGCCTGCCTGAAAAGGGCTTCTGATAATAACCTGTCACCAGGTCCCACCAGTAACCATCTGATTCCACCGTCATATCTTCATACATTACCCGCCCTCACTAGAGCTGGTTTCACAACCATGACCATTCCCCATACTGAGGCTCTCTGATTCCCATTTATAGACTTAGTGTAAGTGTTCCCTGGATTTGGTGTCCCACTGTAAGTGGTCGCTGGATTTGATGTCTCAGTGTAAGTGGGCCCTGGATTTGGTGTCTCGATGTAAGTGGTCCCTCGATTTATTGTCACAGTGTAAGTGGTCCCCTCATTTGGTGTCTCAGTGTAAGTTGTCCCTGGATTTGGTGTCACAGTGTAAGCGCTCTCTGGAATTAGTGTAAAAGTGTAAGTGGTCCCTGGATTTGGTGTCACAGTGTAAGTGGTCCCAGCATTTCATGTCGCAGTGTAAGTTGTCCCTGGATTTGGTGTCTCAGTGTAAATGGTCCCTGGATTTGGTGTCTCAGTGTAAATGGTCCCTGTATTTGGTGTCTCCGTGTGAGTGATCCCCACACGGAGCGGGTTCATACATAAGAACATAAGAACGTAAGAAATAGGAGCAGGAGTAGGCCAATCGGCCCCTCGAGCCTGCTCCGCCATTCAATAAGATCATGGCTGATCTGATCCTAACCGCCAATCCACTATCACAGAACCATCTCCTGAATCTAACAGAATTAGACACACGAATTGGAGCAGGATCAGGCTACACGGCCCCTGGGCCCGCTCCGCTACCCACAGGGCCATGACCGATCCGAACCTAGACTCATGTCCAAATTCCTGCCCACTCCCCATAACCCTTAATTCCCTTTACTTCTAGGAAACTGTCTATTTCTGTTTTAAATTTATGTAATGATGTAGCTTCTACAGCTTTTTGGGGCAGCACATTCCATGGACCTACCACCCTCTGAGTGAAGTAGTTCCTCCTCATCTCAGTTTTGAAAGAGCAGCCCCTTATTCTAAGACTATGCCCCCTAGTTCTAGTTTCACCCATCATCGGGAACATCCTCCCCGCATCCACCCGATCCGACCCCTTCACAATCTTATATGTTTCAATAAGATCGCCTCTCATTCTTCTGAACTTCAATGAGTAGAGTCCCAATCTACTCAACCTCTCCTCATATGTCCATCCCCTCATCCCCGGGATTAACCGAGTGAACCTTCTTTGTACTGACTCGAGAGCAAGTATGTCCTTTCTTAAGTATGGGCACCAAAACTGTACGCAGTATTCCAGGTGCGGTCTCACCAATACCTTGTACAACTGAAGCAATACCTCCCTATTTTTATATTCTATCCCCCTAGCAATGAAAGCCAACATTCCATTGGCCTTCTTAATCACTTGCTGCACCTGCATACTAACCTTTTGAGTTTCGTGCACCAGGACCCCCAGATCCCTTTGTACTTCAGTACTTTCCAGTTTCTTGCCATTAAGATAATAACTTGCTCTATGATTTTTCCTGCCAAAGTGCATAACCTCACACTTTCCAGTATTGTATTCCATCTGCCAAAACTCTGTCCACTTACTTAGCCTGTCTATGTCCCCTTGCAGGTTTTGTATGTCCTCCTCACTCACTACTTTCCCTCCCATCTTAGTATCATCTGCAAACTTTGATATGTTACACTCGGTCCCCTCCTCCAATTCGTTAATATAGATTGTAAAGAGTTGGGGACCCAGCACTGACCCCTGCGGAACACCACTAGTTACTGATTGCCAGTCTGAGAATGAACCATTTATCCCAACTCTCTGCCTTCTGTTAGATAGCCAATCCTCTATCCATGCCAGAATATTACCCCCAATCCCGTGATTTTTTATCTTAAGCAATAATCTTTTGTGTGGCACCTTGTCAAATGCCTTTTGGAAGTCTAAATACACTGCATCCACTGGTTCCCCTTTATCCACCCTATATGTTACTTCCTCAAAGAACTCCAGCAAATTTGTCAAACATGACTTCCCCTTCATAAAACCATGCTGACTTTGTTCTATTAAATTATGATTATCCAAATGTCCTGTTACTGTCTCCTTAATAATGGACTCCAAAATTTTACCTACCACAGATGTTAGGCTAACCGGTCTATAGATTCCAGCCTTCTGTCTACTGCCCTTTTTAAATAAGGGCGTTACATTAGCAGTTTTCCAGTCTGCCGGGACCTTTGCTGAGTCCAGGGAGTTTTGGAAAATTATTACCAATGCATCCACAATCCCTACCGCCACTTCCCTCAAGACCCTAGGATGTAAGCCATCAGGTCCAGGTGATTTATCCGCCTTGAGTCCCATTATTTTACCGAGTACCACTTCCTTAGTGATTTTGATCATGTTTAGCTCCTCCCCCCCTTTAGCCCCCTGTTTGTTCAGTGTTGGGATATTCTTAGTGTCTTCTACTGTAAAGACTGATATAAAATATTCATTCAGTGTTTTTGCCATCTCCATATTTCCCACCATTAATTTCCCAGTCTCATCCTCTAAGGGACCAACATTTACTTTAACCACCCTTTTTCTTTTTATATAACTATAAAAACTCTTGCTATCTGTTTTTATATTTTTTGCTAATTTACTTTCATATTCTATCTTCCCTTTCTTAATCAATCTTTTTGTTATTTTTTGCTGTCTTTTAAAGTTTTCCCAATCCTCTATCCTCCCACTAGATTTGGCTACCTTATATGCCCTTGTTTTTAGTCGAATACTATCCTTAATTTCTTTACTTAGCCACGGATGGCTGTCTTTTCTTTTACACCCTTTTCTTCTCAGTGGAATATATTTTTTTTGGAAGTTGTAAAATAACTCCTTAAATGTACACCACTGATCATGTATCGTCTTACCCTTTAATCTATTTTCCCAATCCACTCCACTCAATTCCGCTCTCATACCTTCATAGTCTCCTTTATTCAAGCTTAACATGCTTGTTTGAGATCCAACCTTCTCACCCTCTAATTGAATATGGAATTCAACCATGTTATGCTCACTCATTCCAAGGGGATCCTTTACTAGGACATTTTTAATTAATCCTGTCTCGTTACACAGGACCAGATCTAAGGTTGCTTGCCCCCTGGTCGGTTCAGTTACATACTGCTCAAGAAACCCATCCCTAATACACTCAATGAACTCATCCTCAAGGCAACCCTGCCCAATTTGATTTGTCCAGTTAATATGATAGTTAAAATCCCCCATAATTATAGATGTTCCGTTATTACAAGCCTCAGCTATTTCCTGATTGATGCTCCGTCCAACAGAGTTGCCACTGTTCGGAGGCCTATAGACTACGCCCACTAGTGTTTTTTCCCCTTATTATTCCTTACCTCCACCCAAACTGTTTCATTATCCTGATCTTTTGACCCTATATCATTTCTCTGTATTACAGTGATTCCTTCCTTTATTAACATAGCCACCCCACCTCCCCTTCCTTCCTGCCTGTCCTTCCTGATCGTTAAATAACCTGGTATGTTTAATTCCCAGGCATTGTCACCCTGCAGCCATGTTTCTGTAATGGCCACAAGATCATACCCATATGTAGTTATTTGTGCCATTAACTCATCTATTTTGTTACAAATGCTACATGCATTCAGATAGAATAAGATGTTTTGTGACACTTAGTTACATGTGGCAGCCCACCCAGTGGTGCCTGCTGGGTCAGCATATAAAGAGACTGCACATTCTTCCTCCTCTCACTGCCAGGGGGAATGGGGCAGATATTTAAAGAGACAGTGATTCCCCTTTCTCTGTGTATTTATTGTTAACGGGACAGTCTTCTTTGTCTTGGAGTGTCAGAGGAATCGACTAACAGAGATCCCATTAATGGGTCGGGTTAGGGATAGAAACAACTATTTACAACATCAGTTTCACTAGATGCATCATTTTTAATTTGGTGTTGTAGGAGTCTCTGCACTCCTAGCAAAGAATCTATAAACTCACTGGAAGTTAACAAACTGAGTTTAATGTATTAAAACTTTACAAAACAAGAAAATGCAGGAGAAGCTCTAAACAGGTCTTTTCTCTATCACTCCACACGAGGACTGGCTGGCCACGCCCTCTACCTCTGATATCATGACGTCATCGCGTTTCCCGCCGTTGGGGACGTCGCATGACCCACGTGATGACGTCATCGCGTCAGATCGTAATTTTGTCGATCTAGCTCTGTTTAACCAGAGCCAACATTGAAAGGTAATAAACATGATTAAAGGCAATTATACAAGTCCCTGTGAGAGTCTCTTAGTGGCTTTGCCACATACGCCCCCCCAGAATTGTCTTTAACGAAAAGAGTCAATCACTGAGGAGGTCGGACAAGTCTGTTGGACCGACTCCTAAATTCCCGGAAGTGCCGATCGCCATCGTGGCTACGGGGGAAGTACCGGGACCGGCGTGTTTGACTCGTGGCAGTCTATTCGACGGTCTGGTATCGAAACTGCACGGTGGGCGGCAGCAGCGGGCCTTCGGTCCGAAACGAGCATGGTATTAGCAGTAACCGATCATCGGAGGCGCCGTGGTCGGAGCTGGGGCCGGGCTCCTCGTGGCAGGGCATTGCGTGAGGGCGCAGTACTGTTGCCAGACCGCGTAAAGCTTATACGCCTCTTCGGCGAGCGTGACGCAGTCTGCGGTTTCTGCTCGGGCGAGGGCCGCCTGGACATGCTCGGGGAGTTGAGTAAGGAACAGCTCGCGAAACAGAAAGCACTGGGGCTCAGACCCCAGGAGAGTCAGCATATGGCTCATAAGCTCCGACGGTTTGGAGTCACCTAACCCTGGTAGCGTCAGTAAACGGCGAGCGCGCTCCGCTTCGGTAAGACCAAATACCTGCAGCAATCGTGTCTTGATGGCTACATACTTGTCAGCATTCAGGGGACTCTCCAGAAGGCTGATGATTCTCGACGCTGTTGAGCTATCGAGGGCAGAGACCACGTGGAGATATCTGGTCTGGTCCTGTACGACGTTGTGGAGCTCAAATTGCGCCTTGGCTTGCACAAACCAAGAGGACACCCGCTGTTCCCAGAATTGGGGGAGCTTCAAGGCCACTGCATTGGCCTCCATTACTGGCCCGTTCTCTGCGTTCACTGCGAAAAACGATCGCGAGGATTTGGGGTCACCAATGTAGGAGTCTCTGCACTCCTAGCAAAGAATCTATAAACTCACTGGAAGTTAACAAACTGAGTTTAATGTATTAAAACTTTACAAGACAAGAAAATGCAGGAGAAGCTCCAAACAGGTCTTTTCTCTATCACCCCACATGAGGACTGGCTGGCCACGCCCTCTACCTCTGACGTCATGACGTCATCACCTTTCCCGCCGTTGGGGACGTCACATGACCCACGTGATGACGTCGTCGTGTAAGATCGCAATTTTGTCGATCTAGCTCTGTTGAACCAGAGCCAACATTGAAACGTAATAAACATGATTAAAGGCAATTATACAAGTCCCTGTGAGAGTCTCTTAGTGGCTTTGCCACAATTTCACAATATAAGTGGTCCATGGATTTGCTGTCTCAATGTAAGCTGTCCCTGGATTCGGTGTCTCAATGTAAGTTGTCTCTGGATTTGGTGTCTCAGTGTAAGTGGTCCCTAGATTTGGTGTCTCGGTGTAAGTAGTCTGCACATAGAGCAGGTTCCTAAGGCACCACCCCTACACAGAGCGGGCCTCTGTGCGTGGCCAACTGGGTCAGGACATAAAGAGACCGCGCGCTGTTCCTCCTCCCACTGTCTGGGGGAATGCACCAGATATTTAAAGGGACAGGGTGTCCCCTTTCTCTGCCTGTTTATAGTTAAAGGGACAGACCCATTTATCTTGGAGTGTTGGCAGATTTCACTAACAGAGCTCCCATTAACAGTCGCTCCCTTCTGTACTGTGCAGTGATTGTAAACCTGTCTGTTTCAGTGACTTGAGCCTTTCTAAAATGTCTCATTGTTTTTGATGACCAATTGACTTGCTTGGTTAAGATTTAAAGTCTTCAAAATTTTGCAGTGTGACGAAGGTTTCCTTTGAAGTTGGAATAGCATTTTCTTCAAAATACTCTGTTCTTCTCCGCCGCCCCCGCCCCCCACCAAACTTTAGAACACTCTGCGCTACTGACTGCCAATGCCCCAAGTTCTATCCTTATTCTGTGCTGATAGTTGATCTCTGAAAAGGCAGCAGTTCAGGGGCTATGATTGTCCTCAGCACCACTGGGCTATCAAGAGTGAAAATCAGCCAGTGCCCCTTCTCTTGATATTGATCCAGTCACATCAACTGGGAAGTGTGTGGCTTGCAGGGAACATAAAAACTGACTGTAAAAGCTTTTACAGATATGTGCAGAGAAAAAGATTGGTGAAGTCAAGCATAGGTCCCTTGCAGTCAGAATCAGGGGAATTTATAATGGGGAACAAGGAAATGGCAGACCAACTAAATACATATGTTAGTTCTATCTTCACAAAGGAGGACACAAATACCCTCCCAGAGATGCCAGGGAACATAGGGTCTGATGAAAGGGAGGAACTGAAAGAAATCAGTATTTGTAGGGAAATGGTGTTAGGGAAATTGATGGGATTGAAGGCTGATAAATCCCCAGGGCCTGATAATCTACATCCTAGGGTACTTAAAGAAGTGGCCCTAGAAATAGTAGATGCATTGCTGATCATCTTCCAACATTCGATGGAATCTGGAACAGTACCCATGGATTGGAGGGTAGCTAATGTTACCCCACTATTCAAAAAAGGTGGTAGAGAGAAAACAGGGAATTACAGACCGGTAAGCCTGACATCGGTAGTGGGGAAAATGCTCGAGTCCATTATAAAAGATGTAATAGCAGAGCACTTGAAAAACAGTGACAGGATCGGACAAAGTCAACATGGACTCACAAAAGGTAAATCGTGCTTGACTAATCTACTGGAATTTTTTCAGGATGTAACTGGTGAAATAGATAAGGGAGAACCAGTGGATGTGGTGTATTTGGACTTTCAGAAGGCTTTCAATAAGGTCCCGCATAAGAGATTAGCGTGTAAAGTTAAGTTAAGGCACATGGGATTGGGCACAAGGTATTGACTTGGATAGAGAACTGGTTGGCAGACAGAAAACAAAGAGTTGGAATAAATGGGTCTTTTTCCGAGTGGCAGGCAATGAATAGTGGGGTACCGCAGGGATCAGTCCTTGGACCCCAGCTATTCACAATATATATCAGTGATCTAGACAAGGGAACTAGATGTAATATCTACAAATTTGCAGATGACACAAAGCTGGGTGGGCGTGTGTGCTGTGAGGAGGATGTTGAGAAACTCCAGGATGATTTGGACATGTTGGGTGATTGGACAGAAACATGGCAGATGCAATATAACGTGGATAGATATGAGGTTATGCACTTTGGTGGCAAAAACAGGAAGGCAGATTATTATCTAAATGGCAATAGATTGGGAGAAGGGGATGTGCAACGAGACCTGGGTGTCCTTGTGCACCAGTCGCTGAAGGTAAGCATGCAGGTGCAGCAGGCGGTTAAGAAGGCAAATTGTGTGTTGGCCTTTGTAGCGAGATGGTTTGAGTACAGGAACAAGAATGTCTTGCTGCAGTTGTACAGGGCCTTAGTGAGACCACATCTTGAGTATTGTGTGCAGTTTTGGTCGTCTTATCTGAGGAAGGATGTTCTTGCTATGGAAGGAGTTCAGTGAAGATTCACCAGGCTGATACCTGGGATGGCAGGAATGATGTTTGAGGAGAGATTGGGTCGATTGGGCTTGTACTCGCTGGAGTTTAGAAGAATGAGAGGTGATCTCATTGAAACTTATAAAATTCTGACAGGACTAGACAGACTAGATGCAGGAAGGATGTTCCCGATGGTCGGGGAGTCCAGAACCAGGGGTCACAGTCTAAGGATAAGGGGTAGGCCATTTAGGACAGAAATGAGGAGGAATTTCTTCACCCAGAGAGTGGTGAACCTGTGGAACTCTCTACTGTTAATCCCTCGCTTCTGTGAGGAGGACCTACCCCTAACTTGGGGATCAGGGTTCGCTGCTTTAGGAGACTAAACATGCCGGTCAGTCTATCACTTTCTCAGTAATACACAAAGTCAGAAACTGTAAAATAAGTAAAATTATATTAAGGTACCTGGACTTCACTCTGAGAAACCCTTGTGTCTACACACAAGTATGCCTCCCAAAGAGTGAGCCCCGAGACTCACGGGGCTACAATATTTATACATTTTCATAAATTGCAAGTCATGTGAAAACAGAAAACTAGGCGATCACGCGCTCCACGAGTCACTTGTTTTTTTACAGAGTTTTACTTAAGTTTCACATTTAACTTTCAACAAATAGTGACCATGAGACTGCTACAGTTATCTTATGTCTCCTTGAGTGTGGTTAGGGATTAGAACATGCTGCTCCTTCTGTTCCTTCTTATCTACTTCTACTGCATTCCCATAGTCCTGCATCAGTTTTTTTTTACATTGAAACTTTTAACCCATGTCAACTAGTCCATCATGCCTTGCAAGGCATTTGTAAGGCAATATGTGATTTGCTTAGCTTATCATTCCCTCCTTTTATCATTACATGATAACCTCGACCTTTTTCTCTACATACTGGACAGGGTGTCAACTATTCCATATATACGTTACATATTCGAAGATTATTCTGCCCCGCCTGGGGATTCCTCTGTTTCTTCTATCTTTCCTGATGTTATCTATCAAGCTAGTTGTTGTGCTGATGGTTGACCGTTCGTCAATTATGGTACACCATGTGCGCCCCGTGGGCAGAGTCATACATGCAGTTCCCTCGGTTAATATTAGAATTGTCACGACATCCCCATCCGCAAGAAAATTCAGTGCACCCGTGTTGTTTGGGGCAGCGATTGATGCATTGTCCCTCTGTCGCTGTTGAGGTTATGTCCATTATGACAAGAGCGGTGATGACAACTTGCAGTGTGAAGCGTGAATCCATTTTGTCTTTCCTTCAACCTTCACTGCGGTATGCGTGGTTAACAGTACTTGATAAGGTCCCTTCCACCTGGGTTCTAATCCTTTCCGATAGAAGTTCTTTACGAAGACATAATCACCCAGTTTGAGTCAATGACAGGCATCCTCTGGTGTTAGTTTAGTTACGGCTGCTACCTGTTGATGAGACAACTTTAAAGCAGAGGTTAGTGACATACAATAAGACATCATCTGATTGTCCAATACATGAATATCTATTTGTCTGTCGTCTTGCATGGGAGCCAAGAACGGGGTTCTTAAAGGTCTTCTGAAGATAATTTCTGCTGGTGACAATCCTGTCTTTCGGGCAGGATTGGTCCTCATAGCATATAATGCGATTGGTAATACTTCTGGCCATTTTAATTTGGTTTCTACACAGAGTTTGGCCAATTTTAGTTTTAGGGCTCCATTAGCCCTTTCCACCAGTCCTGCTGATTGTGGATGGAGCGGGCAATGTAAATGTTGTCTAATATTGAGAACATTGCAAAGTTCATCATTAGTTTCTGCAACAAAGTATGGTCCGTTATCAGAACTTAATTGTATTGGCACTCCGAACCTTGGCACGATATCCTTCAGTATTATTTTGCACATAGTCTTTGCGGTATTGTTCCTTGTTGGGAAGGCTTCTATCCATTTACTAAATACATCAATGATAACTAGTACATATTTATATCCGTAAGCTGATTCTAATTGTACAAAATCTAACTAGTATTTGAAAAGGACCGTCTGGGATAGGAGTTGTTGCTGTTATGGTTGGTATGGCTTTTCCCGGGTTGTGTTGCTGGCATATCAGACAGTGATCAATTGTCTGCTGTGCCACTTTTCCCCAATTTGGGTTGTACCAAGAATGTTCCAATTATTTTACCATAGGGTACTTTCCTCCATGGAATAGTGTGTGACATGTATGCACTATCCAGGGGAGTATAGAATTTGGAGCAACTATCCTTCCCTTCGGGTCTGCATATAGTTGTGTCAAAGGATCCTTTTTACAATTTTCTTTTATATACTTTTGTTTTTCATTTTCAGGAGCATCCTCCTGGTGCTTTTGTACATCTTCCAACGATGGCGCACAAGAAGGATACTTCCCTCCCTCCTTTAGTTCCAACTGGGGCATTTGTTTTTGGTCCTTATACATAGCGGCATATTTTGCTGCTTCGTCTGCCATTCTATTCACCTCGGCAACCTATGTATTTAACCGTGTGTGTGCCTGGCATTTTACTATGGCTAATTCCCTGGGTAGTAATACTGCCTGCGTCAATCTTTCTACCTGTACTTGGTTCGATATGGGAGTCCCAGACGTGGTCAGAAAACCCCTCCTTTTCCATATTATTCCAAAATCATGCACTACTCCGAAGGCATATCTCAAGTCCGTATAAATATTTACTTTCATCCCTTCTGATAATTCGCATGCGCTTGCTAGTGCGTGTAATTCTGCTTTCTGTGCTGACCAATGATTTGGAAGTTTACCTGATTCTACCACATTTGGTGATTCTATAATTGCGTATCCTATCTGTCCTTCACCTGTATCTGATCTGGAGGCCGATCCGTCCACAAAGTACTCATGGTCTGGGGTATTCAAAGGCACGTCCTTCAAATCAGGTCTGATAATTGTTTGAGTCTCAATTTTTGTTACACAGTCATGTATTGGTTCACCTACATGTTCTATGGGTAGTTGTAAGAATTCGGCTGGGTTTATGTTTTTTGCAAAGTTGAAGGTCAATAAGGGATTCTGTATTAACTTGATCTCGTATCTACTTATCCTTGCCGACGTCATGTGCTGTGTGGATAATTTGTTCAGTAATGATTGTAAGGCATGACTGCTATAAATCTCCACCTTTGAGTGTAAGGTAATATTTTCTGCTGAGGTCACTGCATGGTAGGCTGAGGCTATGTCCTGTAGACATCTAGGGAGGGCTCTCTCTACTGGGTCTAGGTTAGTGGAGAGGTACGCCACCGGTCTCTGCCGGTCTCCATGTTCCTGAGTTAGGACTGAATGTGAACATCCATCGGTAGTAGTCACATACAACCTAAATGGTCTATCATACATTGGTCTTCCCAAGGGCGGGGCATCTCTTAAGGCTTGTTTTAAAGAATTAAACGCATCTCTTTGTGCTTCTGATAGAACAAACGGTTCTCTAACCTGTGATCCTGTTAGTATAGTTAGGGGCTTTGTATATTTAGTGATTTCTGGTATCCATTGCCTGCAGAAATTTATTAATCCTAAAAATGCTCGTAACCCTCTTTTAGTGGTAGGTTCCGGATATTGAGATATTGTTTGGGTCCTTTCTGAGAGCAGGACGTTTTCATCTGGTGTCAGAATGTGTCCTAAATACGTGACACACTTTTTGCAAAATTGAATCTTTGTTTTTGATACTACATACCCTTCCCTTGACAAATGGTTCAAAATGAATTTTCTATCCATTTGACAATCCGTCTCTGTGGGTGATGCAATAAGCAAGTCGTCCACGTATTGTACAAGAGTTGAACCTCCCGGTAGTTGTAAAGGGGCCAAACATTTGTGTAATTCCCTTGAAAAGAAGGTCGGAGAATCAACAAAACCTTGTGGTAAACGTGTCCAAGTATACTGTCGGCCTTCAAAAGAGAAGGCGAACAAGTACTGTGAATCCACATGGATTGGAATCGCGTAAAAAGCATTTTTTAGATCAATAACCGTATATCTTTCAACCTTCGGGGGAATAAAAGCCATAATAGTGGATGGGTCCGGGACTAATGGAAACATTGGAACAACTATCTCATTTACGGCCCTTAAATCATTATTTTGCTTAGGAACTAAAAATATAGGTGTGTTGCACGGCGAGGAGGTGGGTACTAAAATTCCTTGTTGTACAGAATCCTTCAGCATTGGTCTAATGCCGTTTCTAGCCTGCAGTTTCATCGGGTACTGTGGAATGGCTGGCAATCTAGTCCCTGGTTTTAAATGGACTCTGTATGATTCAGCGTTTTTAGCGACTCCTACTTGGTTAGGATGTATTGCCCACACAGCAGGATCTATTCCCTCTGTCAGGTTTCCATTAACCCCCTCTTCCATTTTTACGGGAACCGTGGATCGATCCGGGTAATGAGAGAGGATCGAAGCAAGGAGTAGGGGCCAAATCGCATAACCAAGCGAAAGTGTGCTCATCTAGCCGGTGAAATCCTGGTTCAGCATCGATTGGTAGTTTCGACAGAACTCTTTGAACCATCCGCCCGAGTTCTTTAGCCGAAAAACCTAGGTTGACATGCAGAGTGATATGGGGGGCCCTATTACAATCTTGTTGGTAAAGTCTCATATCTCCGGATGCTAGCTGAACCCAGGCGTCAGTTCCTTCCCTTCCCGCAAAGTATCCCCAGACTTCAAGAATATGCTGTGTTTCAATGAAAGGCTTGAAAAAATCTTCCACAACCTGATCCTTCCCAGTTTTATCATATGCTAGCGTACAATGTAAAGGTGATCTTGGGTTTATTTGTTCCGTAAAAACTCGTGACTGATTAGTTTTACAACACAGTGATCCAAGGTGTTGTATCCGTGTGTTAATAGAGACACCGAAGACAGGAGTTGGTTTCACAGGTGTTTACTGAACAAAGTCTGGAGGGGAACTAACTGATACAACACAATATACAGGCTTATATAGCCCGAGTGGCCATTACCGGCATTACAGTACACAGAGGGCTCTTAAAGGCACATACACTACAATTCCTCCCCTTTCAGCCAACCAGTATATAATATTTTAAGTAATCATTAATTACATGTTACAAGAAAAATATTCTACACGTTGCTGCAGTTAATTAATTATAAGTCAGTCTCTCTGGAGGCTTCCTGACTCGGTCCGGATAACGCCTCGGTGGTGTAGTAGTTTCTGGTGGTGTAGTAGGTTCTTTTGGCAAGGCTGATTCGGCTTGAATGCCAGTGTCGGGTTCATCGGGTTCCAGTATCACCAGATCGGAGGTTGATATGGGTATCTCTACTTCATCATTAGGCGTATAGAGTTGTGGTGTAGGTTGTCCCTTTTCGGATGATTCTATGATTTGGTCAGCATGGTGCCTTATTATGCTTTCCCCGATGTCCACGGCATACATCAGCGGTCCTAGTCATGTGCAGATAGTTCCAGGCTGCCATTGCTCGGTACGGTAGTCCCGGGCCAAAACTTGTTGACCTATCTGGAAGGTTCTAGTTGGCCTTTCATTCATGCCTTGAAATTGCCGGTTCTCCACGTCCCTTCTGATGTTTGGCTTGATCAAATCCAGCCGGCATCTTAGGCTTCTATTGAAGAACATCATGGCGGGAGATTGGTTTGTAACCATATGTGTTGCATTCCTGTATGCAAACAAGAAGTTATCCACCTTGTGCTAAAGTTTTATGTCTTCATTACCCATGGCCTTTATGGCATTCTTGAAGGTCTGGACAAACCTTTCAGCCAATCCATTGGTGGCGGGATGGTATGGGGCGGACGTGTAGTGCTTAACCCCATTGTTTTTTAAGAACTTCCTGAATTCTTCGGACACAAATTGCGGTCCATTATCAGAACAGATCTGTTCCGGCAGCCCATTCCTGGCAAATATGGTCCTTAATACTGTGATGGTTTTTTCCGTGGTGGCGGAGGACATCTTTATCACCTCCGGCCACTTGGAGTGTGCATCAACCGTGATTAAGAACATTGAGTCCATAAATGGACCAGCAAAGTCGATGTGTACCCTTTGCCAGGGAGATGAGGGCCACTCCCATGGATGTAGAGGGGCTTGTGGTGGAGCGTTTTGGACCTTCTGGCATCCTAGGCAGCTCTTGGTCATTTCTTTGATGTCTCCATCGATACCTGGCCACCATACAAATGCCCTGGCTAGGTTCTTCATTTTCACTCCACCCAGATGCCCCTCATGAAGCTCCTTTAGCACTTTATCCTGGAGTTTGGGTGGAATCACCACTCTGGATTCACACATCAAGGTTCCTCGGCACACTGACAGCTGTTCTCTTCTTCGCGAGAATGCTGGCAACAGTGGTTCGCCATGTGCTGGCCATCCCTTCACTGTTAAATCATAGACTCGTGAGAGAGTCGGGTCATTTCAAGTTTCCCTTTCAATGGCAGAATTTGTTACTGGTAGACATTCGACTATGGTAGAGTGGAAAATATCCACTGGGTCTACGGTAGGTGCTTCTTCTACCGTTGGCAATGTTAGGCACGATAAACCATCAGCATTCCCATGCTGTTTTGATCCTTTGTATTCTATGTTATATTGGTGTGCCCCTAGAAAAAGGGACCACCTCTGTAGCCTTTGCGTTATCATAATGGGAACACCCTTTTTAGGGTTGAATATGGAGATGAGGGGTTGATGGTCAGTCAACAAGGTAAGTTTTTATCCGTGTAGGTAATGGTTGAATTTCTTCACTCCCCATACCAGGCTGAGTGCTTCCCTGTCGATTTGGGCATAGTTACGCTCAGCTGAGTTCAATGAGCGTGACGCAAAAGCTATCGGCCGTTCCGAGCCATCAGGGAATTTATGCAATAATACTGCTCCTACGCCGTAAGGGGATGCATCGCACGCCAGTCTGATTGGCAGTGATGGGTTGTAATGAGCCAAAACTTCTTTGGACGTGATTAAGTCTTTGCATTTATGGAAGGCACGTTTACAGTCTTCGCTCCATTTCCAAATTATTCCTGTTTGTAGCAGTTCATTAAGAGGGTGCAGAAGAGTTGATAAGTTCGGTAAAAATTTATGATAGTCATTTATTAATCCCAGGAACGACCTTAATTGTGAAACATTTTCAGGTGCTGGGGCTTTTATGACCGCTTCAATTTTTTCAGGTGACTTAAGCAACCCTTCCTTATTAATTATGTGGCCACAATATGATATTTGATTCTGGAAAAATTCGCACTTGGGGCGATTTGCTCGTAGGCCCCGTTCTCTCAGCCTAGTGAGCACCTGCTCCAAATTGGCAAGGTGCTCGTTGTCGTTTTCTCCAGTTACAAGGATGTCATCTAGGTAGCATTGAGTCCCCGGAATACCTTGGAG
This sequence comes from Somniosus microcephalus, assembly GCF_052327205.1. Taxonomy (NCBI): domain Eukaryota; kingdom Metazoa; phylum Chordata; class Chondrichthyes; order Squaliformes; family Somniosidae; genus Somniosus; species Somniosus microcephalus. Next base: position 135,428,748 of record NC_140990.1, on the reverse strand, counting down.
GACTTGCTCCATAGCTCTTTGCCAGATAGCTGGAGCTGATGCTACTCCGAAAACCAGTCGATTGTACTGGTACAGACCTTTGTGTGTATTTATCGTGAGATACTTTTTAGAAGCTTCTTCAACCTCCATCTGTAGATATGCCTGTGCCAAGTCAATTTTGGTGAAATGTTTCCCTCCGGATAGTGAGGTGAAAATATCTTCTATCCTCGGAAGAGGATACTGTACCATGTGAAGGACCGGGTTTACAGTCACCTTGAAGTCTCCACAGATGCAAATTTTTCTCTGTTCTTCAGATTTATCATTAGTCAACGCTTTCTTCATGACTGGGACGATGGGTGTTGCCCACTCGCTCCAATCTATTTTGGATAATACGCCTGCCTTTTCCAAATTCTCCAGCTCTGCCTCGACTGCTGGACGAATTGTGTATGGCACCGGTCTTGCCTTAAAAAACTTGGGAATTGCTGCACCTTCCACTTTTATTGAGGCGGTGATGACTTTCAAGTTTCCTAGTTTCTCTTGAAACACTTCTTTGGCGTTGGCCAAGATGTCTTTTAATCGTTCAGGTATGACGTCATCATCATTTTTTTTCTTACTGGTCACCGTCAGTGCCTGAATGGAGTGCCAGTCTAAACGTGTTTTCCTGATCCATTCACATCCCAACAGCGGTGGACCACCATCTTGTAGAACATATAAATACAACTTTTGTATTTCCTTGCCGTTGTATACAACAGGCACCCTTATTTTTCCTTTGGGGTATACTTTCTGCCCCGTATATGTTTTCAAGATAATGGATGTGTCTTTTAAAGGTATATGCGGAAATAGCCACTCGTAATCCCATCGATTTATGACAGTCAGAGCTGATCCTGTATCTAGCTCCATTTTAACTGGGGACCCTGCTATCGTGAGGGTAACCCAAATGGTCTGGTAATCTTCTTTGGCAATTACATTATGTAATTTGAGACAGCTTAGTCTCTTGTTTTCGGAGTTGCTATCACTCTTCTGGTCTTCGGAGCTACTGTCCGTCATCATTTGTACCTTTCTGTACTTTTCTTTATTGATTTTTTTGTTCCTGTCCTTGGATTTTTTTTGTCCAGATCGGCATACCCGTGCAATGTGTCCAATCTTTCCGCATTGCCTGCATGCTTTGTCCTTGAACCAGCAGTCCCTCTGGTCATGGGTGGATCTACCGCAGCGATAACATCTCTCGAAAGCCCATGTCATTTCATGGGTGCCGAAGTCCTGTGTCTTTTGTTGTATCTCTGCAGCTCCTCTTGCGGCTGCTTCGTATGATACAGCCATACTGAAAGCTTTGTCCAGTGTTAAATCTTTTTCAGAAAGCAGCCTTTTCTGTGTTCCTTCACTTAGGAGACCGCAGACAAATTTGTCTCGAAGATAATCTGCTAGTCCTGCCCCGAATTGGCAGTGTTTTGATAGCTTTCTTAATTCGGTGAGGTAATCAGCGTTACTTTCATTCTTGTGTTGATTCCTTTTGAAGAATTTTGAATCATTCCGCTATCAGCAGCGGTGTTGGGTTTAAGTGCTCCTGTAGGGTATCAACAATTTCTTTAAAATTCTTGTCCTTTGGTTTGGCTGGAGTGATTAAGTTTCGTAACAGCCCGTATGTCTTTGCGCCCATTAGATTTAGAAGTACTAATGCTTTTTTTTCATTTTCTATTCCATTTGCGGTGCAATATACCTCCACTCTTTCCACATATGTGGTCCAATCCTCTATCTCATTATCAAAAGTATCAATATTGCCAGACTTAGGCATCCTAGAAAAAAAATGGCGCTTCCCGCGCTTTTCATTCTTTTCTGCAGAAAAGATATGTCACTTCCCGCGCTTCCCTGCCGCTGCTGCTGATGACAACGCTGTTTCCCGCGGGTTTCCCTTCTTTTTATTTATTTATTTACAGTTGGAGACTTGTTCCCGCCGGACTCTCTCTGCTAGGTCTGAACGGCGACCTGCTTGCAGCGCCGGCCATCTCCCAAGTGCTCCCTCCCCATCTGTTACTGCTTGCCTCTGCCTTCGCTGCTTGGCCTAGCTGTAGAGCCAGCCGCTGGAGCCCCAGCCCGACGCCCAGGAAGGATTATTGCAGTACCTGCCACCAGCTTGGCTCGCTGGTGAAACCACAGCTTTTTCTTTTTCTTGATTTTCTTCGACTTTGGACGCCAGAGGAATCGATGTCCTTGAGGTGCTGGCGAATTGCAGGTAAGTCCATTTCCAATTCGTCACCACTGTTGTATCCGTGTGTTAATAGAGACACCGAAGACAGCAGTTGGTTTCACAGGTGTTTACTGAACAAAGTCTGGAGGGGAACTAACTGATACAACACAATATACAGGCTTATATAGCCCGAGTGGCCATTACCGGCATTACAGTACACAGGGGGCTCTTAAAGGCACATACACTACACAAGGGACAGGACGAGCTTTTCTTTCTCATCCTCTCCTAAGTCTAAAGCCCACCATTGCGGAGAAAACCTTTCCGTTTGGGAAAGCACAGGACTCCTTTCCTCCTGATCGATTGATAATCCTTCCTTATTACATTTAATCACTACTCCCAATTTACACAATAGGTCCCTGCCGAGGACATTAAATTCTATATCCTTTGTTTTTAGGAATTGGTGGGGGGTGACGATGCCTGCTGCTTCCACCTTTACTTCTTTTGAGATTTCATTAGTAACCATGGTTCCTGAGAAGCCCCAAAGATTTTTAACTTTTCCTGTACCAGGGATATCCAAATCCTTCCCCGAGATGGATGAGTATGTGGCTCCGGTATCCACTAAAAAGGGCAAATTTTGTCCTTCGATCCGTAAAAATATATATGGTTCCAATTTGGCATTCGCCGTAAGTTGGGGAAATTGTTTGTCTATTAGTGACGCGGTGTCAGTATCACTCGAGGTTCCCGAGGGTGTGGGTAGTCAAAACTGGTTATTATGGGGATACCACGCACCTCCCTCATAATGTGGGGTCGCCGGTGGTGGTGGCAATGGTTCCTGTGTGTACTGGCCGCCGTTCCAACATTCCTGTTGATGTTGCCAGGCCTGATCATCCTGAATGTAACCTCCTCTTCCCCTATATCCGCCACGTCCTCTAAAACCTCCCCTGCCCCTGCCTCTCTGGCCTGGATTAAAAAACGGTCTTGCCCCTGGAACTGACCATACATTTTGTGGTCGGGACAGGCAATTCCTGTGCCGATGATGAGGACTACCACAAGTGAAACATCCAGAGTAGGCTGGGGAAACCCATGTCGCATTCGTCTGCGGGCCCTGGTTCCTAGGAACCTGGGCAAACATTGTCTCTTTATTCTCTCCCTTACTATCTTTCTCCTCTTTTTTCTCTTTTCCCAAACTTTCTTCAACCTGTACAAGCTGTTTATGGGTTGCATTTGTAGTTCTCTCCTCTCAATTTTCAGTAGTTAATTTATAGGCAGAGGCGATTTCAGGTTTAAGGCAAGATAAAATCAAGGCATTATACTGAGGAGAATTTTCGTCCTCATCAAAATCGGCGTCTCCCGAGTACTTGCTATAGACCTGAGAGAATCGCTGAACAAAGTCCTCTACCCGTTCCTCTTTCTTCTGTTTAGTATTTATTATTTTAGAATAGTTAATCTTCATCTTCAATCCATCCCTAAATGCACCTCCCAAATGATCAATTCTCTGTCGGTCCGTAACCGCACTTGTTGGATGACTTATTTCAAAGTCTGTCCATGAGGTGTCTCCTAATTCCATCTTAACAGCATTAAATTGTGGTCTAGTTAGGCAACGTGCGATCAAGTCCCACATATCTTTTGCATTTCCCTGATAAGCTCTCGGTTTCTAAATTTGGGCAGTCCTTTCTAAGAGCACACAATTCTCCTGGTGACCATGGTCTATACATTTCTACCGTATGCCCTAATCCATCGGGGTATTCCCTAATGGGGACCATTGTAGGGTCTCCGTGTCATTGGGACCGTCCTCGTGGTGTTGCTGGGGACCCATGGTTAGGACTACCAGTTGGGGTTCCACCAGTAGGGGCAATTTGAGCTCCTAAGGGTGTCAAGGGAGAAAAGGGAGGAGCGGGATTGGTGGAATCATTAGGGTCCGTATAACGCGGGGGATCGTATTGTGGAGATCCAGGGGAAAGATTGACTCCTGGAGATAATGCTGTAGGAGTTACATAGGGCGAAAATTGTGGGACCAAAGGGGTGAAGGCCAGTTCATTAAATATATTCAAGAAGGAGTTGGATACATTTCTTAAGTCTAAAGGGATCAAGGGGTATGGGGAGAAAGCAGGGACCGGGTACTGAATTTGGATGATCAGCCATGATCGCATTGAATGGCGGAGCAGGCTCGAGGGGCCGAATGGCCTACTCCTGCTCCTATCTTCTATGTTTCTATGTCAATTGAGGGCAGGATTGGACTCGGCTGTGATGCCTACCACAGTGGAAATCCTGCTGGCACTCACTGAATCGGCTGATGGTGAGGCACCAGAGATTAACTAATGTCTGTGGAATTGCACCCAGCCGGATTCAGCTCGTCCTGCAGAAAAAAATCCCAAACGATGTAATGAATGTTGTTTTTAGACAGTAAGGATGAAGGGAGAGTGTGTAGAATGGGGAATTTACAGTTTAGGAGGGACAGGAGGAGACAGAATGTTCTATAGCATCTAGAATTGTCTGTTCTGAATTTCTATCCTATATTTAAAGCAACAACTTTTGTAACCACCATTTGAGGGTATTAGAAGGGGAGGATCTGCAGCGGGGAAACTCAAGCCAAAGATCACATCAAGATCCATCAGATTCACTCAATTCATCAGGGCCTGAATATCATTGGCCTTTGGATATAGAAGGAAAAAAACACCAATCACAGCAGGGAGAAACAGGACACATGTTCTGTGTGTGGATCCACCTTCATAGTCATAGAGTCATAGTTATACAGCACAGAAAGAGGCCCTTAGGCCCATCATGTCCACGCCGGCCATCAAGCCCTGTCTATTCTAATCCCATTTTCCAGCACTTGGTCCGTAGCCTTGTATGCTATGGCATTTCAGGTGCTCATCTAAATGCTTCTTGAATGTTGTGAGGGTTCCTGCCTCTACCATCCTTTCAGGCAGTGAGTTCCAGATTCCAACCACCCTCTGGGTGAAAAAGTTTTTCCTCAAATCCCCTCTAAACCTCCTGCCCCTTACCTTGAAAATATGCCCCCTGGTTATTGACCCCTCTACTAAGGGGAAAAGTTCCTATCTACCCTATCTATGCCCCTCATAATTTTGTATACCTCAATCAGGTCCCCCCTCAGCCTTCTCTGCTCCAAGGAAAACAACCCCAGCCTATTCAATCTCTCCTCATAGCTGAAGCACTCCAGTCCAGGTAATATCCTGGTGAATCTCCTCTGCACCCTCTCCAATGCAATCACATCCTTCCTATAGTGTGGTGACCAGAACTGCACACAGTATTCCAGCTGTGGCCTAACTAGCATTTTGTACAGCTCCATAATAAACTCCCTGCTCTTATATTCTATACCTCGGCTAATGAAGGCAAGTATCCCATATGCCTTTTTAACCACCTTATCTACCTGTCCTGCTGCCTTCAGGGATCTATGTACATGCACACCAAGGTCCCTCTGATCCTCTGTCCTTCCTAGGGTCCTACCATTCATTGTGTATTCCCTTGACTTGTTAGTCCTCCCAAAATGCATCACCTCACACTTTTCAGAGTGAAATTCCATTTGCCACTGTTCTGCCCATCTGACCAACCCGTCTATATCATCCTGTAGCCTGAGGCTTCCCTCCTCGCTATTTACCACTCCAGCAATTTTTGTGTCATCTGCAAACTTACTGATCATACCTCCTACATTCATATCTAAATTATTCAACCAATCGTCTGGCCTGTGAGACTCGTGCGCCCACCTGAATCAACAGTGTAAATGTGGGGACTGTGGAACTGGATTTAAATACAAGTCTGAGGTGGAAACTCATCAATACAGTCACACCGGGGAGAGGCCATTCACCAGCTGAGCATGGAAACAGATTCACTCGCTCATCTCAACAACTGCCAAATTCACTTGTTCGCAATGGGGAGAATCCATTCACTGCTCTGTATGTGGAAAGGGATTCAATCGACCATCCCATTTACTGACACACCAGCACAGTCACACCGGAGAGAGACTGTTTAGATATTTCAAGTGTGGGAAGGGATTGACTCCATTGTCTCAACTGTTGACACTCCAGAATGTCCACATTGAGAACAGTTGCTTTAAATACTCTGACTGCGAGAAAAGCTTTCAAAGTTCAAAGCAGCTGATGCACGATCAGCATTGATACTGGAGAGAGGCTGTTTCAATATCCTGTGTGTGGGAAGAAATTCACCCCACCTGCTGAGACTCCAGCGAGTTCACATGTGACTGCAGGGGTTTGGATTCTGTTATTAATCACATCCAGGACTGAACCACGGCAGAGTGCCCGTGCACTTGAGTTTCTGTGTGAATTATTGATGAACTTTCTCTCAATGGGATCACAGTCCATCATTCTCCATTCACTAATTGGGGCTTTCAATGGCGGTGCTGTTCCCCAGCATGCCCGATGGAGCAGACTGTGCCCTATTCACACTGGAGGAGCCCAGTGCACAGGCGCAGTGCCGGCCGGTATTTGGAGCATGCGCAGTGCCACTGTGATCAGAGCCGGGCGAGTGCAACAAGCGCTGAAAGGTCAGCACCTTCAGAGGAGGAGAGGGAGGGGAACCAGTGAGTGTAGATCTCAACCCAGCCACAGTCAGCACCTTCAGGGGAGAAGAGGGAGGGGATCCAGTGAGTGTAGAACTGAACCCAGCCAGAGTCCGCAACTTCAGGAGAGGAGAGGGAGGGGAACCAATGAGTGTAGAACTGAACCCAGCCAGAGTCAGCACCTTCAGGAGAGGAGAGGGAGGGGTTCCAGTGAGTGTAGAACTGAACCCAGCCAGAGTCAGCACCTTCAGGGGAAGAGAGGCAGGGGATCCAGTGAGTGTAGAACTGAAACCAGCCAGAGTCAGTCCCTTCAGGAGAGGAGAGGGATGGGTACCAGTGAGTGTAGAACTGAACCCAGCCAGAGTCAGCACCTTCAGGGGAGGAGAGGGAGGGGAAACAGTGATTTTGTACAGTCCTAGGGGGTTGGAATGACCATGTACATTCCCAGGGCTGGAATCCCCATGTACAGTCCCAGGGTTGGAATCCCCATGTACATTCCCAGGGTTGGAATCCCCATGTACAGACCCAAGGTTGGAATCCCCATGTACATTCCCAGGGTTGGAATCCCCATGTACAGTTCCAGGGTTAGAATCCCCATGTATATTCCCGAGTTCAGAATCCCCATGTACAGTCCCAGTTTTGGAATCCCCATGTGCTGACCCAGGGTTGGAATCCCCATGTACAGCCCCAGGGTTAGAATCCCCATGTACATTCCCAGGGTTGGAATCCCCATGTACAGTTCCAGGGTTAGAATCCCCATGTATATTCCCGAGTTCAGAATCCCCATGTACAGTCCCAGTTTTGGAATCCCCATGTGCTGACCCAGGGTTGGAATCCCCATGTACAGCCCCAGGGTTAGAATCCCAATGTACAGTCCCAGCGTTGGATTCCCCATGTGATGTGCCTCAATGAATCCGAGACTCAACGTTAACGGAGCAAAGCAAGGCTTTTATTAACTCAGAAAGTAATACACAGTGTAGAAATGTCTCTCATCCAGAGATCTGCTGTACTGCCTGTGAGACACGCTGGGGCCTGCTTAAGTAGGGGCCAGGTATGGGCGGAGCCCTACACACAATACAATACAGGTAAGGAAATGAAACTGAAACTAAACTTCCCTGCTTGTCACAGTCACAGGCACAATCAAACACAGAGAATACAGAGTGACTGATGAATGGCATATTTCATCACATTCACCCCTTCTACAGATTTAGTCTGTTCAGGGGTTTGATAGTCCTCTGTGACCGACGTAGCTGTTGCGGTGCCGTGGGTGTCGGCTGGGTGTCCCCGGTGGCCTCCTGGGTCTCTGCCAGGGGCGCCGCCAGGGTTGTTGAATGGGTAGTTGGTGGTGGCACTGTTGGTCGATGTTCTTCCGGGGGTGATGAAAGGATAGTGGGTGGGTAAGAGTTGCTGTGATCGTTGTTGCTGTTGTTGTCGTGGTTGTTGTCGTTACCGGCTGGGGCAACATCTTTTATGGACACGGTGTCCTCCCTTCCGTCGGCGTGCCGGACATACGCATATTGGGGGTTGGCGTGGAGTAGGTGCACTGACTCCACGAGAGGGTCCGTCTTGTGGCCCCTCACATGCCTTCGTACAAATACCAGACCTGGGGTGGAGAGCCACGACGGCATGGATACGCCTGAGGTGGATTTCCGGGGAAAGACAAACATTCGTTCATGAGGCGTGGCATTAGTGGCAGTACACAATAGCGACCGTATCGAATGGAACACATCTGGGAGGACTTCCTGCCAGCGGGAGATAGGGAGGCCCTTGGTCCTTAGAGCTAGAGTGACTGCTTTCCATACTGTCCCGTTCTCTCGCTCCACCTGGCCATTACCCTGGGGGTTGTAGCTGGTGGTACGGCTCGTGGCGATCCCCCTGGACAGCGTGTACTGGTGTAGCTCTTCACTCATGAAGGACGCCCCCCTATCTGTATGGATGTAGCTCGGCATACCGAACAGGCAGAACAGGCTGTTGAGGCATTTAATGACCGTGGCGCTGGCCATGTCTGGGCAGGGGAAGGCGAATGGGAAACGAGAGTATTCGTCCACAATGTTCAGGAAGTAAACATTGCGGTCAACTGACGGGAGGGGGCCCTTGAAATCTAAGCTGAGCCGCTCAAAGGGCCGTGTAGCTTTGATTAGGTGGGCTCTATCTGGGCGGTAGAACAAAGGGTTGCACTCAGCGCAAGTGCGGCAGTTCCTGGTCAGAGACCGAACTTCCTCAATCGAGTAGGTTAAGTTGCGGGACTTTATGAAGTGGAACAGCCGTGTGACCCCTGGGTGGCAGAGGTCGTTGTGGAGGGTCTGTAGCCGATCCCCGGTGGAGCTGGCACACATCCCTCGTGAGAGGGCGCCGGGGGATTCGTTAAGGGCCCCTGGCCGGTAAATGATGTCATACTCGAAGGTGGAGAGCTCGTTCCGCCACCTGAGAATCTTATCATTTTTAATCTTCCCCTTCTGTTTATTATTAAACATAAACGCTACCGACCGCTGGTCGGTAAGTAGGGTGAAGCGTTTGCCGGCTAGGTAGTGGCGCCAGTGGCGCACTGCCTCCATGGTGGCTTGGGTCTCCTTTTCCACGGAGGAGTGTCTGATCTCGGGCCCTTGGAGGGTCCTCGAGAAGAAAGCTACGGACCGCCCCGCCTGGTTGAGGGTGGCCGCCAAGGCAAAGTCAGACGCATCACTTTCCACTTGAAAGGGAGTGTTCTCATCCACTGCCTGGAGCGTGGCCCACTCAATATCCTGCTTAATGCTTTTGAAGGTGGCGTGGGCCTCAGCAGAGAGCGGAAAAGAGGATGCTTTAAAGAGGGGGCGGGCTTTGTCGGAGTAGTTGGGGACCCATTGGGCATAATAAGAAAATAACCCCAGGCACCTTTTCAGGGCTTTGGGAGTGTTGGGCAGGGGCAGCTCCCATAGGGGGTGCAATCGGTTGGGGTCTGGTCCGATTTCCCCATTCTCCACCACGCTGCCTAGTATGCAGAGGCGCGTGGTGTTGAAAACGCACTTGTCCTCGTTGTAAGTGAGGTTGAGTTTTTGTGCGGTTTTCAGGAACCTCTCGAGGTTCGAGTCGTGATCCTGCTGGTTGTGACCGCAGGTGGTGACGTTGTCGAGGTAGGGGAAGGTTGCCTGCAAGTGGTGGCCATGCGGTCCATCTCCCTCTGGAAGACCGAGACCCCATTCGTCACCCCAAAGGGGACTCTGAGGAATTGGTAGAGGCGTCCGTTCGCCTCGAAGGCGGTGTACGTGCGGTCCTCTGGTCTGATAGGGAGCTGGTGGTACGCTGACTTGAGGTCGATGGTGGAGAACATCCGGTATTGGGCAATTTGGTTCACCATTCCTGATATGCGGGGTAGCGAGTAGGCATCTAGTTGGGTGTACATGTTGATTGTTTGGCTATAGTCGATCACCATTCATTTCTTCTCGCTACCCCTCACCACCGCCGCTTGGGCGCGCCACGGGCTGTTGCTGCATTCAATAACATGCTCCCTCAGCAGCCTGTCCACCTCGGTCGCGATAAACCGCCTGTCCTCCCAGCTGTACCTCCTGCTTTTGGTCGCTATTGGCCGGCAGTTGGGTGTAAGGTTCACGAATAGCGAAGGTGGCTTTACCTTCAGGGTAGCCAGACCGCACACTGTGAGGGGCGGCTGGGACCCACCGTAATTGAGCGTGATGCTTTGGTGGTGGCACTGGAAATCCAGGCCCAAGATCACGCTCGCACATAGACTCTTCGTGATTAGTAATTTAAAATTATCGTATACAGTTCCGTTAACGGACAATTGTACCACGCAGTAACCCATAATGGTCGATGTCTGGATTTTATCAGCCATAGAGATGGTGCCCCGAGCAGGGACCACCGTTAGAGAGAGTTGTTGTGCTAGTTCAGGGTGGATAAAGCTCTCCGTGCTTCCACTGTCAATTAAACATTTAACCCCGCACCCGTTTACCTCGATGTCCACCATTGATTTGGATAGCGGGTGCGGTCTGGTCTGGTCCACTGTGACCGATGCCACTGTAGGGCCCTGATCGAGACAAGATGGCGTCCATGCTGTCTGCTCACAAGATGGCGGACCCCACGAGGTCGGGCAAGATGGCGTCCAAGATGGCCGCTCCCACGGTGCACACGCGGCGGTGGTGGGTTTTCCAGCGGGGTGCCCTCTGCACACCTTCCCGAAGTGCCCCTTCTTACCGCACTTAAAGCAGGTGGTGCCTTTCGCCGGGCACAGGTTTCTGGTGTGCTTCGGCTGCCCGCAGAAGTAGCAGTTGGGGCCCCGACGCGTCGCGGCTGTCGTAGGGCTTCTGGGGGGAGAGCGGGTCCCCGACGGCGTCGGGCTGCTGGGCGGGGAAGATGCCTTCCAAGATGGCGGCGCCCTTGGTGCACACGTGGCGGCGTGGGTGGCGCGGGCTGAAGAGTAGGCGTCCGAGTTTCTCTGGGCCACATCCAGGGATCGCGCTGTGTCCACAGCCTGTTTCAGGTCCAATCCCGTTTTTTCCAGTAGTCTCTGCCGGATGTAAGTGGAGCTGAGGCCTGTGATAAAGGCATCATGAACAAGCTTGTGAGTGTACACAGTGGCTTTTACATCTTGGCACTTGCAGTCTTTGCCAAGCGTTTTCAGGGTGACTAGGAACTCATCCAGTGATTCCCCAGGTCGCTGTGTGCGAGTAGCGAGCAGATGCCTAGTGTACACCTCGTTCATAGGCTGCTGGTAATGTGCCTTTAGGATGTCGCAGGCGGCCGGGTACGTGTCGGCGTCTTGGATGAGGGGGTAAACCCGGTGGCTTACCCAATTCCGCAGGATACCGAGTTTCATACCTTCAGCGTCCGTAGCATCTGTGATGGCTGCGGAATTGTCCAGGAAGAATTCCATACACTTAAACCAGTGTCCAAATCGTGCTGATGCGTCCGAAGCATGCGGGTCCAAATCCAAACGTTCGGGTTTCAAGAGTTGATCCATTGCGTTGAAAATTGAGTTAATAAAATTGATGTGCCTCAATGAATCCGAGACTCAATGTTAATGGAGCAAAGCAAGGCTTTTATTAACTCAGAAAGTAATACACAGTGGAGAAGTGACTCTCATCCAGAGATCTGCTGTACTGCCTGTGAGACACGCTGGGGCCTGCTTAAGTAGGGGCCAGGTATGGGCAGAGCCCTACACACAATACAATACAGGTAAGGAAATGAAACTGAAACTAAACTCCCCTGCTTGTCACAGTCACAGGCACAACCAAACACAGAGAATAGAGAGTGCCTGATGAATGGCATATTTCATCACACCATGTACATTCCCAAGGTTAGAATACCCATGTACAGGCCCAGGGCTGAAATCTCCATGTACAGTCCCAGGTTTAGAATCCCCATGTACAGTCTCAGGATTAGAATCGCCATGTACAGTCACTGACTTAGAATTCCCATTTATAGTACCAGGGATAGAATCCCCATGTATAGTCCCAGATTAGAATCCCCGTGTACAGTCACTGACTTAGAATTCCCATTTATAGTACCAGGGATAGAATCCCCATGTACAGTCCCAGGGTTAGAAACCCCATGTACAGTCCCAGGTTTGGAATCCCCATGTACAGTCCCAGGTTTGGAATCCCCATATACAGTCCCAGGGTTGGAATCCCTGTGTAGAATCCCAGAGTTGGAATCCCCAGGTACAATCCCAGGGTTAGAATTCCCATGTACAGACCCAGGGTGAGTATCCCCATCTACAGTCCCGAGTTCGGAATCCCCATGTACAATCACAGGGTTGGAATCCCCATGTAGAGTCCCAGGGTTAGAATCCCAATGTACAGTCCCAGCGTTGGAATCCCCATGTACAATCCAAAGATTAAAATCCCCATGTACAGTCCCAAGGTGGGAATCCCCATGTACAGACTCAGGGTTAGAATCCCCATGTAAAGTCCTAGGGATAGAATCCCCATGTACAATCCCAGGGTTAGATACCCCATATACAATCCCAGGGTTGGAATCCCCATGTGCAATCCCAGGGTTGGAATCCCCATGTTCAGTCCCAGGGTTGGAATCCCCAAGTACAATCCCAGTGTTAGAATCCCCATGTACAGTCCCAGGGTTAGAATCCCAATGTACAGTCCCAGCGTTGGAATCCCCATGTACAATCCCAAGGTTAAAATATCCATGCACAGTCTCAGGGTTGGAATCCCCATGTACAGTCCCAGGTTGGAAACCCCATGTACAGTCCCAGGTTTGGAATCCCCATGTACAATCCCAGGGTTAGAATCCCCATGTTCAATCCCAGGATTAGAAACCCCATATACAGTCCCAGGTTTGGAATCCCCATGTACAGTCCCAGGGTTAGAATCCCCATGTACAGTTCGGAGGTTGGAATCCCCATGTACAGTCCCAGCGTTGGAATCCCCATGTACAATCCCAAGTTTAAAATCCCCATGTAAAGTCCCAGGGTTGGAATCCCCATGTACAGTCCCAGGGATGGAATCCCCATGTACAGTCCCAGGGCGTTGGAATCCACATGTACATTCCCAGGGTTGGAATTCCCATGTACAATCTAATGGTTGGAATCACCATGTACAGTCCCAGGGTTGGATTCCACATGTACAGTCCAAGGGTTGGAATCCACATGTACAGTCCCAGGGTTGGAATCGCCATGTACAGTCCCAGGGTTCGAATCCCCATGTACAATCCCAGGATTAGAACCGCCATGTACTGTCCCAGGGTTGGAATCCCCATTTACAGTCCCAGGGTTGGAACACCCATGTACAGTCCAAGGGCTGGAAACCCCATGTACATTCCCATGGTTGGAATCCACATATACAGTCCCAGATTTGGATTACCCATAAACATATCCCAAGGTTAGAATGTCCAATTACAGTGCCAGGGTTATTATCCGAATGTACAATCCCAGGGTTGGAATCCCGATGTATAGTCCCAGGGTTAGAATCCACATGTACAGTCCCAGGGCTGGAAACCCCACGTAGAGTCCCAGGATTGGAATCCCCATGTACAGGTCCAGGGTTGGAATCACCATGTACAGTCCCAGGTTTAGAATCCCCATGTACAGTCCCAGGGTTAGAATCCCAATGCACAGTCCCAGGGTTGGAATCCCCATGTACTGTCGCAGGTTGGAATCCGCATGTACAGTCCCTGGATTGGAATCCCCATGTAAAATCGTAGGGTAAGAATTCCCATGTTCAGTCCCATGGTTAGAATCCCCATATACAGTCCCAGGTTTCGAATCCCCATGTACAGTCCCAGGGCTGTTATCACCATGTACAGTCCCAGGGTTAGTAGCCTCATCTACACTCCCAGGGCTGGAATCCCCATGCACAGTCCCACGGTTGGAATCCCATGTACATTCCCAAGTTTGGAATCCCCATGTACAATCCCATGGTTAGAATCCCCATGTACAGTCCCAGCGTTGGAATTCCCATTTAAAATCCCAAGGTTAAAATCCCCATGTACAGTCCCAGGCTTGGAAACCCCTTGTACAGTCCCAGGTTGGAATCCCCATGTACAGTCCCTGGGTTGAAATGCTCAAGTAGAATCGCAGTGTTAGAATCCCCATATACAGCCCCAGGGTTGGAATCCCTATGGAAATTCCTAGGGTTAGAATCCCCATGTACAGTCCCGAAGTCAAAATCCCCATGTGCAGTCCCAGGGTTGGATTTCCCATGTAAAGTCCCAGGGCTGGAATCCCCATGTACAGTCCCAGGGTTGGAATCCCCATTTACTATCCCAGGTTTGGAATCCCCATGTACGGACTTAGGGTTGGAATCCCCATGTACATTCCCAGGTTTAGAATCCCCATGTACCATCCCAGGGTTAGAATCCCCATGTACAGTCCCGAGGTCGGAATCCCTATGTACAGTCCCAGGTTTGGAATCCGCATATACAGTCCTAGGGCCAGAATCCCCATATACAGTCCCATGGTTGGAATCCCCATGTACAGACTCAGGGTTGGAATCCCCACATACAATCCTAGGGCCGGAAACCCCATGTATATTCCCAGGTTTGGAATCCCCATGCACAGACTCAGGGTTGGAATCCCCATGTACAGTCCCAGGGTCAGAATCCCCAGAAACAATCCCAGGGTTAGATACCCCATATACAATCCCAGGATTGGAATCCCCATGTGCAATCCCAGGGTTAGAATCCCCATGTACAGTCCCAAGGTTGGAATCCCCACGTTCAGTCCCAGGTTTGGAATCCCCAAGTACAATCCCAGGGTTAGAATCCCCATGTACAGTCCCAGGGTTAGAATCCCAATGTACTGTCCCAGCGTTGGAATCCCCATGTCCAATCCCAAGGTTAAAATACCCATGCACAGTCCCAGAGTTGGAATCCCCATGTACAGTCCCAGGTTGGAATCCCCATGTACAGTCCCAGATTTGGAATATCCATGTACAATCCCAGGGTTAGAATCCCCATGTTCAATCCCAGGATTAGAAACCCCATATACAGTCCCAGGTTTGGAATCCCCATGTACAGTCCCAGGGTTAGAATCCACAAGTACAGTTCGGAGGTTGGAATCCCCATGTACAGTCCCAGCGTTGGAATCCCCACGTACAATCCCAAGGTTAAAATCCCCATGTACAGTCCCATGGTTGGAATCCCCATGTACAGTCCCAGGGCTGTAATCCCGATGTACAGTCACATGGTTAGATTCCCCATTTACAGTCCCAGGGCTGTTATCCCCATGTACAGTCCCAGTGTTAGAATCCCCTTGTAAAGTCCCAGTGTTGGAATCCCCATGTACAGTCCCAGGGTTGGAATCCCCATGTACATTCCCAGGGTGTTGGAATCCCCATGTACATTCCCAGGGTTGGAATCCCCATGTACAATCTAATGGTTGGAATTCCCATGTACAGTCCCAGGGTTGGATTCCACATGTACAGTCCAAGGGTTGGAATCCCCATGTACAGTCCCAGGGTTGGAATCCCCATGTACAGTCCCAGGGTTCGAATCCCCATGTACAATCCCAGGGTTAGAATCGCCATGTACTGTCCCAGGGTTGGATTCCCCATTTACAGTCCCAGGGTTGGAACACCCATGTACAGTCCCAGGGCTGGAAAACCCATGTACATTCCCATGGTTGGAATCCCCATGTACAGTCCCAGATTTGGATTACCCATAAACACGTCCCAAGGTTAGAATGCCCAATTACAGTGCCAGGGTTATTATCCGAATGTGCAATCCCAGGGTTGCAACCCCCATGTACAGTCCCAGGGTTAGAATCCCCATGTACAGTCCCAGGGCTGGAAACCCCATGTAGAATCCCAGGGTTGGAATCCCCATGTACAGATCCAGGGTTGGAATCCCCAAGTACAGTCCCAGGATTAGAATCCCCATGTACAGTCCCAGTGTTAGAATCCCAATGCACAGTCCCAGCGTTGCCATCCCCATGTACAATCCTAAGGTGAAAATCCCCATGTACAGTCCCAGGGTTGGAATCCCCATGTACAGTCGCAGGTTGGAATCCGCATGTACAGTCCCTGGATTGGAATCCCCATGTACAATCGCAGGGTAAGAATTCCCATGTCCAGTCCCATGGTTAGAATCCCCATATAGAGTCCCAGGTTTCGAATCCCCATGTACAGTCCCAGGGTTAGAATCCCCATTTACAGTCCCAGGGCTGTTATCCCCATGTACAGTCCCAGGGTTAGAATACACTTGTACAATCTCAGGTTTGGAATCCCCATGTACAGTACCAGGTTTGGAATCCCCATATACAGTACCTGGGTTAGAATCCCCATGTACATTCCCAGGGTTGAAATCCCCATGTACAGTCCCAGGGTTGGAATCCCCATATACAGTCCCAGGGTTGGAATTCCCATATACTGTCCCAGGGTTAGAATCGCCATGTTCAGTCACAGGGTTCGAATCCCCAGGTATAGTCCCAGGATTAGAAACCAGATGTACAGTCCCAGAGTTAGAATCCCCATGTATAGCCCCAGGTTTGGAATCCCCAAGTACAATCCCAGGGTTTGATTTCCCATGTTCAGTCACAGGGTAAGAATCCCCATATACAGTCCCAGGGTTGGAATCCCCATGTACAGTCCCAGGGATTGAATCCCCATGTACACTCCCAAGGTCAGAAACCCCTTGTGCAGTCCCAGGGTTGGAATTCCCATGTACAGTCCCAGAGCTGGAAGCCACATGTACAGTTCCAGGGTTGGAATTCCAATATACAGCGCCAGTGTTGGAATCCCCATGTACAATCCGAGGGTTAAAACCCCATGTTCAGTCCCAGGTTTGGAATCCCCATGTACAGTCCCAAGGTTAGAATCCCCATGTACTGTCCCAGTGTTAGAATCCCAATGCACAGTCCCAGCGTTGCCATCCCCATGTACAATCCTAAGGTGAAAATCCCCATGTACAGTCCCAGGGTTGGAATCCCCATGTACAGTCGCAGGTTGGAATCCGCATGTACAGTCCCTGGATTGGAATCCCCATGTACAATCGCAGGGTAAGAATTCCCATGTCCAGTCCCATGGTTAGAATCCCCATATAGAGTCCCAGGTTTCGAATCCCCATGTACAGTCCCAGGGTTAGAATCCCCATTTACAGTCCCAGGGCTGTTATCCCCATGTACAGTCCCAGGGTTAGAATCCACTTGTACAGTCTCAGGTTTGGAATCCCCATGTACAGTACCAGATTTGGAATCCCCATATACAGTACCTGGGTTAGAATCCCCATGTACATTCCCAGGGTTGAAATCCCCATGTACAGTCCCAGGGTTGGAATCCCCATATACAGTCCCAGGGTTGGAATTCCCATGTACTGTCCCAGGGTTAGAATCGCCATGTTCAGTCACAGGGTTCGAATCCCCAGGTATAGTCCCAGGATTAGAAACCAGATGTACAGTCCCAGAGTTAGAATCCCCATGTATAGCCCCAGGTTTGGAATCCCCAAGTACAATCCCAGGGTTTGATTTCCCATGTTCAGTCACAGGGTAAGAATCCCCATATACAGTCCCAGGGTTGGAATCCCCATGTACAGTCCCAGGGATTGAATCCCCATGTACACTCCCAAGGTCAGAAACCCCTTGTGCAGTCCCAGGGATGGAATTCCCATGTACAGTCCCAGAGCTGGAAGCCACATGTACAGTTCCAAGGTTGGAATTCCAAAATACAGCGCCAGTGTTGGAATCCCCATGTACAATCCGAGGGTTAAAACCCCATGTTCAGTCCAAGGTTTGGAATCCCCATGTACAGTCCCAAGGTTAGAATCCCCATGTACTGTCCCAGGGCTGTAATACCCATGTTCAGTCCCAGTGTTACAATCCCCATGTACCATCCCAGGGTTAGAATCCCAATGTACAGTCCCAGGGTTGGAATCCCCACGTGTAGTACCAGGGATAGAATCCCCATGTACAGTCCCAGGGTTAGAATCCCCATGTACAGTCCCGAGGTCGGAATCCCCATGTACATTCCCAGGTTTGGAATCGCCATTTACAATCCCAGGGCTGGAATGCCCATGTACAGTCCCAGAGTTGGAATCCCCATGTGCAGTCCCAGGTTTGTAATCCCCATGTACAGTCCCAGGGCAGGACTCCCCATGTACAGTCCCAGTGTTGGAATCCCCATGTACCATCCCAGGGTTAGAAACCCCATGTTCAGTCCCAGGGTTAGAATCCCCATGTACAGTCCCAGGTTCCGAATCCCCGTGTACAGTCCCAGGTTTGGAATCCCCATTTACAGTCCCAGGGCTGGAATCCCCATGTACAGTCCCAGAATTGGAATCCCATGTACAGTCCCAGGGTTGGAATCACAATGTACAGTCCCAGGGTTGGAATCCCCATGCACCCTCCCAGGGTTATAATGCCCTTGTACAGTCCCAGGTTTGGAATCCCCATGTACAGTCCCTTGACTGGACTTCCCATGTTCAGTCCCAGAGTTGGAATCCCCATGTACTATCCCAGGGTTAGAATCCCCAATTTCAGTCCCAGGTTTAGAATTCCCATATACAGTCCCAAGGTTGGAATCCCCATGTACAGTCCCAGGGTTGGAATCCCCATGTACAGTCCCATGGTTGGAATCCACATGTACGGATCCAGGGTTAGAATCCCCATGTACAGACCCAGGGCTGGAATCCCCATGTACAGTCCCAGGGTTGGAATCCCCATGTACAGTCCCAGGGTTAGAATCCCCATGTACAGACCCAGGGCTGGAATTCCCATATACAGACCCAGGGTTGGAACCCCCATGTACAGTCCCAGGATTGGAATCCCCATGTACAGACCCAGGGTTGGAATCCCCATGTACAGGACCAGGGTTAGAATCCCCATGTACAGTCCCTTGGTTAGAATACCAATGTACAGTCCCAGCGTTGTAATCCACATGTACAGTCACTGGGTTGGAATTCCCATGTACAGTCCCAGGGTTAGAATCCCCTTGTACAGTCCCAGGGTTGGAATCCCCATGTACAGTCCCATGGTTAGAATCCCCTTGTACAGTCCCAGGGTTGGAATCCCCATGTACAGTCCCAGGCGGTTGGAATCCCAATGTACATCCCCAGGGTTGGAATCCCCATGTACAGTCCCACGTTGGAATCCACATGTACATGCCCGAGGTCGGAATGCCCATGTATAGTCCCAGGGCTGGAATCCCCATGTACAGTCCCAGGGCTGGAATCCCCATGTACAATCCCAGAGTTGCAATCCCCATGTACAGTCCCAGCGTTGGAAACCGTTTGTAGAATTCCAGAGTTGGAATCCCCATGTACAATCCCAGGCATATAACCCCCATGTTCAGTCCCAGTATTAGAATCCCCATATACAGTCCCAGGTTTGGAATCCCCATGTACAGTCCCAGAGTTAGTATCCCCATGTAGAGTCCCAAGGTTGGAATCCCCATGTACTGTCCCAGGGTTGGAATCCCCATGTACAGTCCCAGGGCTGTCATTCCCAAGTACAATCCCAGGGTTGGAATCCCCATGTACAGTTCCAGGGTTAGATTCGCCATTTACAGTCCCAGGGTTCGAATCCCTATGTACAGTCCCAGGGTTAGAATCACAATGTACAGTCCCAGGGTTGGAATCGCCATGTACAGTCCCTGGGCTATCATTCCCATGTACACTCCCAGGGTTGAAATACCCATGTACAATCCCAAGGTTAAAAACCTCATGTACAGTCCGAGGGTTGGAATCCCCATGTAAAGTCTCAGGGTTAAAATCCCCATGTACAGCCCTGAGGTCGGAATCCCCATGTACAATCCCAGGGTTGGAATCCCCATGTACAGTCCCAGGGTTGGAATCTCCATGTACAGCCCCAGGGTAAGAATCCCCATGTGCAGTCCCAGGGCTGCAATCCCCATGTACAGTCCCAGGGTTAGAATCCCCATGTACAGTCCCAGGTTTGGAATACCCATGTGCTGTCCCAGGGTTTGAATCCCCTTCTACAGTCCCAGGGTTGGAATCCCCATGTGCAACCCCAGGGTTAGAATCCCCTTGTGCAGTCCCAGGGTTGGAATCCCCATGTACAGTCCCAGCGTTGGAATCCCCATGTACAGTCCCAGGGTTGGAATCCCCATGTACAGTCCCAGGGTTGGGATCCCCATGTACAGTCCCAGGGATGGAATCCGCATGTAAGGACCCAATGTTGGAAATGCCATTTAAAGTCCCAGGTTTGGAATTCCCATGTACAGTCCCAGGGTTGGAATCTCCATGTACAGTACCAGGGCTGGAAACCCAATGCACAGTCCCAGGTTTGGAATCCAACTGTACAGTCCCAGGGTTGGAGTCCCCCTGTACAGTGCTAGGGTTTGAATTCCCACGTACAGTGCCAGGGGTAGAATTCTCACGTACAGCCCCAGGATTGGAATCCCCATGTACAGTCCCAGGGTTGAAATCCCCATGTACAGTCCCAGGGTTTTAATCTCCATGTACAGTCCCAGGGTTGGAATCTGCATGTACAGTCACAGGGTTGGAATCCCCATGTACAATCCCAGCATTGGAATCTCCATGTACAGTCCCAGGGTTAGAATCCCCATGTACACTCCCAGGGTTGGAATCCCCATGTAAAGTCCCAGGGTTGCAATCCCCATGTACTCTCCAAGGGCTGGAATCTGCATGTACAGTCCCAGGACTGGCATCACAATTTCCTGTCGCAGGGTTGGAATCCCATTGACAAGTGCCAGGGTTGGAATTCCCCTGTACAGTCCCAGGAGTAGAATCCCCATGTACAGTCACAGGTTAAGAATCCCCATGTACAATCCCAGGGTTGGAATTCCCATGTACAGTCCCAGTGTTCGAATCCCCATGTACAGTCCCAGGGTTCGATTCCCCATGTACAGTCCCGAGGTCAGAATCCCCGTGTACAGTCCCAGGGCTGGAATCTCCATGTACAGTCCCAGGGTGAGAATCACCATGTACAGTCCCAGGGTTGGTATCCCCATTTATAGTCCCAGGATTGGAATCCCCGTGTACAGTCCCTGAGTTAGAATCGCCGTGTATAGTCCCAGGGATAGAATTCCCATGTAAAATCCCAGGTTTAGAATGCCCATGTACTGTCCCAGAGTTGCAATCCCCATGTATAGTCCCAGGGTTGGAATACCTGTGTTGAATCCCAGGGTTGGAATCCCCATGGACCATCCCAGGGTTAGAATCCCCATGTTCAGTCCCAGGGATAGAATCCCCATATACAGTCCCAGGGTTGGAATCCCAATGTACAGTCCCAGGTTTGGAATCCCCATGTACAGTCCCGAGGTCAGAATCCCCATGTGCAGTCCCAGGGTTGGAATCCCCATGTACAGTCCCAGGGTTAGAATCCCCATGTACAGTCCCAGGGCTGGAATCTGCATGTACAGTCACAGGGTTGGAATCCCCATGTACAATCCCAGCATTGGAATCTCCATGTACAGTCCCAGGGTTAGAATCCCCATGTACACTCCCAGGGTTGAAATCCCCATGTAAAGTCCCAGGGTTGCAATCCCCATGTACTCTCCAAGGGCTGGAATCTGCATGTACAGTCCCAGGACTGGCATCACAATTTCCTGTCGCAGGGTTGGAATCCCATTGACAAGTGCCAGGTTTGGAATTCCCCTGTACAGTCCCAGGAGTAGAATCCCCATGTACAGTCACAGGTTAAGAATCCCCATGTACAATCCCAGGGTTGGAATTCCCATGTACAGTCCCAGTGTTCGAATCCCCATGTACAGTCCCAGGGTTCGATTCCCCATGTACAGTCCCGAGGTCAGAATCCCCGTGTACAGTCCCAGGGCTGGAATCTCCATGTACAGTCCCAGGGTGAGAATCACCATGTACAGTCCCAGGGTTGGTATCCCCATTTATAGTCCCAGGATTGGAATCCCCGTGTACAGTCCCTGAGTTAGAATCGCCGTGTATAGTCCCAGGGATAGAATTCCCATGTAAAATCCCAGGTTTAGAATGCCCATGTACTGTCCCAGAGTTGCAATCCCCATGTATAGTCCCAGGGTTGGAATACCTGTGTTGTATCCCAGGGTTGGAATCCCCATGGACCATCCCAGGGTTAGAATCCCCATGTTCAGTCCCAGGGATAGAATCCCCATATACAGTCCCAGGGTTGGAATCCCAATGTACAGTCCCAGGTTTGGAATCCCCATGTACAGTCCCGAGGTCAGAATCCCCATGTGCAGTCCCAGGGTTGGAATCCCCATGTACAGTCCCAGGGTTAGAATCCCCATGTACAGTCCCAGGGCTGGAATCCCAATTTACAGACCCATGGTTAGAATCCCCATGTATAGACCCAGGGTTGGAATCCCCATTTACAGTCCCAGGGCTGGAATCCCCATGTACAGTGCCAGAGTTGGAATCCCCATGTACAATCCCAAGGTTAAAATCCCCATGTACAGTCCCAATGTTAGAATCCCCATGTACAGTCCCAGTGTTGGAATCCCCGTGTACATTTCCTGGGGTAGAATCCCCATGTACAGTCCCAGGGTTGGAATCCCCATGTACAGTCTCAGGGTTAGAATCCCCATGACCAGTCCCTTGGTTAGAATCCCAATGTACAGTCCCAGCGTTGTAATCCCCATGTACAATCCCAAGGTTAAAATTCCCTTGTACAATCCCAGGGTTGGAATCCCCATCTGCAGTCCCAGGCAGTTGGGATCACAATGTACATTCCCAGGGTTGGTATCCCCATGTACAGTCCCAGGGTTGGAATCCACATGTACATGCCCAAGGTTGGAATCCCCATGTACAGTCCCAGGGTTGGAATCCCCATGTACAGTCCCAGGGCTGGAATCCCCATGTACAGTCCCAGAGTTGCAATACCCATGTACAGTCCCAGGGTTGGAAACCGTTTGTAGAATTCCAGGGTTGCAATCCCCATGTACAATCCCAGGCATATAACCCCCATGTTCAGTCCCAGGTTTAGAATCCCCATATATAGTCCCAGGTTTGGAATCCCCATGTACAGTCCCAAGGTCAGAATCCCCAAGAACAGTCCCAGGTTTGGAATCCCCATGTACAGTCCCAGGGCTGTCATTCCCATGTACAATCCCAGGGTTGGAATCCCCATGTACAGTCCCAGGGTTAGAATCTCCATTTACAGTCCCAGGCTGAGAATCCCCATGTACAGTCCCAGGGTTAGAATCCTAATGTACAGTCCCAGGGTTGGAATCCCCATGTACAGTCCCAGGGCTATCATTCCCATGTACAATTCTAGGGTTGGAATCCCATGTACAATCCCAAGGTTAAAATCCCCATGTACAGTCCCAAGGTTGGAATCCCCATGTAGAGTCCCAGGTTGGAATCCCCATATACAATCCCAGGGTTAGAATCCCCATGTTCAGTCCCAGGGTTAGAGTCCCCATATACATTCCCAGGGTTGGAATCCCCATGTACAGTCTCAGGGTTAAAATCCCCATGTACAGTCCTGAGGTCAGAATCCCCATGTACAGTCCCAGGATTTGAATCCCCACGTACAGTCCCGGGGCGGGAATCCCCAAATACAGTCCCAGTGTTGGAATCCCCATGTACAGTCCCAAGGTTACAATCCCCATGTACAGTCCCAGGGCTGTAATCCTCATGTACAGTCCCAGGGTTGGAATCCCCATGTACAGTCCCGAGGTCAGAATCTCCATGTACAGTCCCAGGGTTGGAATCCCCATGTACAGTCCCAGGGTGAGAATCCCCATGTACAGTCCCAGGGTTGGAATCCCCATTTATAGTCCCAGGGATAGAATTCCCATGTAAAATCCCAGGTTTAGAATGCCCATGTACTGTCCCAGAGTTGCAATCCCCATGTACAGTCCCAGGGTTGGAATACCAGTGTTGAATCCCAGGGTTGGAATCCCCACGTACCATCCCAGGGTGAGAATCCCTATGTTCAGTCCCAGGGATAGAATCCCCATATACAGTCCCAGGGTTGGAATCGCCATGTACAGTCCCAGGGTTGGAATCCCCATGTACAGTCCCGAGTTCAGAATGCCCATGTACAGTCCCAGGGTTGGAATCCCCATGTACAGTCCCAGGGTTGGAATCCCCATGTACAGTCCCAGTGTTGGAATCCCCATGTACAGTCCCAGGGTTGGAATCCCCGTGTACAGTCCCAAGGTTAGATTTCCCCTGTACAGTTCCAGGTTTGGAATCCCCATGTACAGTCCCAAGGTTACAATACCCATGTCCAGTCCCAGGGCTGTAATCCTCATGTACAGTCCCAGGGTTGGAATCCCCATGTACAGTCCCGAGGTCAGAATCCCCATGTACAGTCCCAGGGTTGGAATCCCCATGTACAGTCCCAGGGTGAGAATCCCCATGTACAGTCCCAGGGTTGGAATCCCCATTTATAGTCCCAGAATTAGAATCCCCATGTACAGTCCCTGAGTTAGAATCCCCGTGTGTAGTCCCAGGGATTGAATTCCCATGTAAAATCCCAGGTTTAGAATGCCCATGTATTGTCCCAGAGTTGAAATCCCCATGCACAGTCCCAGGGTTGGAATACCTGTGTTGATTCCCAGGGTTGGAATCCCCATGTACCATCCCAGGGTTAGAATCCATATGTTCAGTCCCAGTGATAGAATCCCCATATACAGTCCCAGGGTTGGAATCCCCATGTACAGTCCCAGGGTTGGAATCCCCATGTACAGTCCCGAGTTCAGAATCCCCATGTACATTCCCAGGGTTGGAATCCCCATGTACAGTCCCAAGGTTGGAATCCCCATGTACAGTCCCAGGGCTGGAATCCCAAATTACAGACCCATGGTTAGAATCCCATGTATAGACCCAGGGTTGTAATCCCCATGTACAGTCCCATGGTTAGAATCCCCTTGTACAGTCCCAGGGTTGGAATCCCCATGTACAGTCCCAGGCGGTTGGAATCCCAATGTACATCCCCAGGGTTGGAATCCCCATGTACAGTCCCACGTTGGAATCCACATGTACATGCCCGAGGTCGGAATCCCCATGTATAGTCCCAGGGTTGGAATCCCCATGTACGGTCCCAGGGCTGGAATCCCCATGTACAATCCCAGAGTTGCAATCCCCATGTACAGTCCCAGCGTTGGAAACCGTTTGTAGAATTCCAGAGTTGGAATCCCCATGTACAATCCCAGGCGTATAACCCCCATGTTCAGTCCCAGTATTAGAATCCCCATATACAGTCCAAGGTTTGGAATCCCCATGTACAGTCCCAGGGTTAGTAGCCCCATGTACAGTCCCATGTTTGGAATCCCCATGTATAGTCCCAGGTTTGGAATCCCCATGTACAGTCCCAGGGTTAGTATCCCCATGTACAGTCCCATGGTTGGAATCCCCATATATAGTCCCAGGTTTGGAATCCCCATGTACATTCCCAGGGTTAGTATCCCCATGTACAGTCCCATGGTTGGAATCCCCATGTATAGTCCCAGGTTTGGAATCCCCATGTACAATCCCTGGGTTAGTATCCCCATGTACAGTCCCATGGTTGGAATCCCCATGTACAGTCCCAGGTTTGGAATCCCCATGTACAGTCCCAAGGTCAGAATCCCCATGAACAGTCCCAGGTTTGGAATCCCCATGTACATTCCCAGGGCTGTCATTCCCATGTACAATCCCAGGGTTGGAATCCCCATGTTCAGTCCCAGGGTTAGAATCTCCATTTACAGTCCCAGGCTTAGAATCCCCATGTACAGTCCCAGGGTTAGAATCCTAATGTACAGTCCCAGGGTTGGAATCCGCATGTACAGTCCCAGGGCTATCATTTCCATGTACAATCCCAGGGTTGGAATCCCATGTACAATCCCAAGGTTAAAATCCCCATGTACAGTCCCAAGGTTGGAATCCCCATGTAGAGTCCCAGGTTGGAATCCCCATATACCATCCCAGGGTTAGAATCCCCATGTTCAGTCCCAGGGTTAGAGTCCCCATATACATTCCCAGGGTTGGAATCCCCATGTACAGTCTCAGGGTTAAAATCCCCATGTACAGTCCTGAGGTCAGAATCCCCATGTACAGTCCCAGGATTTGAATCCCCATGTACAGTCCCGGGGCTGGAATCCCCAAATACAGTCCCAGTGTTGGAATCCCCATGTACAGTCCCAGGGTTGGAATCCCCATGTACAGTCCCAAGGTTAAATTTCCCCTGTACAGTTCCAGGTTTGGAATCCCCATGTACAGTCCCAAGGTTACAATCCCCATGTACAGTCCCAGGGCTGTAATCCTCATGTACAGTCCCAGGGTTGGAATCCCCATGTACAGTCCCGAGGTCAGAATCCCCATGTACATTCCCAGGGTTGGAATCCCCATGTACAGTCCCAGGGTGAGAATCCCCATGTACAGTCCCATGGTTGGAATCCCCATGTATAGTCCCAGGTTTGGAATCCCCATGTACAGTCCCAGGGTTAGTATCCCCATGTACAGTCCCATGGTTGGAATCGCCATGTACGGTCCCAGGTTTGGAATCCCCATGTACAGTCCCAAGGTCAGAATCCCCATGAACAGTCCCAGGTTTGGAATCCCCATGTACAGTCCCAGGGCTGTCATTCCCATGTACAATCCCAGGGTTGGAATCCCCATGTGCAGTCCCAGGGTTAGAATCTCCATTTACAGTCCCAGGCTTAGAATCCCCATGTACAGTCCCAGGGTTAGAATCCTAATGTACAGTCCCAGGGCTATTATTCCCATGTACAATCCCAGGGTTGGAATCCCATGTACAATCCCAAGGTTAAAATCCCCATGTACAGTCCCAAGGTTGGAATCCCCATGTAGAGTCCCAGGTTGGAATCCCCATATACAATCCCAGGGTTAGAATCCTCATGTTCAGTCCCAGGGTTAGAGTCTCCATATACATTCCCAGGGTTGGAATCCCCATGTACAGTCTCAGGGTTAAAATCCCCATGTACAGTCCTGAGGTCAGAATCCCCATGTACAGTCCCAGGATTTGAATCCCCATGTACAGTCCCGGGGCTGGAATCCCCAAATACAGTCCCAGTGTTGGAATCCCCATGTACAGTCCAAGGGCTGGAATCCCCATGTCCAGTCCCAAGGTTAAATTTCCCCTGTACAGTTCCAGGCTTGGAATCCCCATGTACAGTCCCAAGGTTACAATCCCCATGTACAGTCCCAGGGCTGTAATTCTCATGTGCAGTCCCAGGGTTGGAATCCCCATGTACAGTCCCGAGGTCAGAATCCCCATGTACAGTCCCAGGGTTGGAATCCCCATGTACAGTCCCAGGGTGAGAATCCCCTTGTACAGTCCCAGGGTTGGAATACCCATTTATAGTCCCAGGATTAGAATCCCCATGTACAGTCCCTGAGTTAGAATCCCCTTGTATAGTCCCAGGGATAGAATTCCCATGTAAAATCCCAGGTTTAGAATGCCCATGTACTGTCCCAGAGTTGCAATCCCCATGTACAGTCCCAGGGTTGGAATACCTGTGTTGAATCCCAGGGTTGGAATCCCCATGTACCATCCAAGGGTTAGAATCCCTATGTTCAGTCCCAGGGATAGAATCCCCATATGCAGTCCCAGGGTTGGAATCGCCATGTACAGTCCCAGGGTTGGAATCCCCATGTACAGTCCCGAGTTCAGAATCCCCATGTACAGTCCCAGGGTTGGAATCCCCATGTACAGTCCCAGGGTTGGAATCCCCATGTACAGTCCCAGTGTTGGAATCACCATGTACAGTCCCAGGGTTGGAATCCCCATGTACAGTCCCAAGGTTAAATTTTCCCTGTACAGTTCCAGGTTTGGAATCCCCATGTACAGTCCCAAGGTTACAATCCCCATGTACAGTCCCAGGGCTGTAATACTCATGTACAGTCCCAGGGTTGGAATCCCCATGTACAGTCCCGAGGTCAGAATCCCCATGTGCAGTCCCAGGGTTGGAATCCCCATGTACAGTCCCAGGGTAAGAATCCCCATGTGCAGTCCCAGGGTTGGATTCCCCATTTATAGTCCCAGGATTAGAATCCCCATGTACAGTCCCTGAGTTAGAATCCCCGTGTATAGTCCCAGGGATAGAATTCCCATGTAAAATCCCAGGTTTAGAATGCCCATGTACTGTCCCAGAGTTGCAATCCCCATGTACAGTCCCAGGGTTGGAATACATGTGTTGAATCCCAGGGTTGGAATCCCCATGTACCATCCCAGGGTTAGAATCCCTATGTTCAGTCCCAGGGATAGAATCCCCATATACAGTCCCAGGGTTGGAATCCCCATGTACAGTCCCAGGGTTGGAATCCACATGTACATGCCCGAGGTCGGAATCCCCATGTATAGTCCCAGGGTTGGAATCCCCATGTACAGTCCCAGGGCTGGAATCCCCATGTACAATCCCAGAGTTGCAATCCCCATGTACAGTCCCAGCGTTGGAAACCGTTTGTAGAATTCCAGAGTTGGAATCCCCATGTACAATCCCAGGCGTATAACCCCCATGTTCAGTCCCAGTATTAGAAACCCCATATACAGTCCGAGGTTTGGAATCCCCATGTACAGTCCCAGGGTTAGTATCCCCATGTACAGTCCCATGGTTGCAATCCCCATGTATAGTCCCAGGGTTGGAATCCCCATGTACAGTCCCAGGGTTGGAATCCCCATGTACAGTCCCAGGGCTGTCATTCCCAAGTACAATCCAAGGGTTGGAATCCCCATGTACAGTCCCAGG
Organism: Somniosus microcephalus; assembly: GCF_052327205.1. NCBI lineage: Eukaryota > Metazoa > Chordata > Chondrichthyes > Squaliformes > Somniosidae > Somniosus > Somniosus microcephalus. The sequence continues at coordinate 135,400,001 of NC_140990.1, read as the reverse complement.
GTTAGATTCGCCATTTACAGTCCCAGGTTTTGAATCCCCATGTACGGTCCCAGGGTTAGAATCACAATGTACAATCCCAGGGTTGGAATCGCCATGTACAGTCCCTGGGCTATCATTCCCATGTACACTCCCAGGATTGGAATCCCCATGTACAATCCCAAGGTTATAAACCCCATGTACAGTCCCAGGGTTGGAATCCCCATGTACAGTCTCAGGGTTAAAATCCCCATGTACAGTCCTGAGGTCGGAATCCCCATGTACAATCCCAGGGTTGGAATCCCCATGTACAGCCCCAGGGTAAGAATCCCCATGTACAGTCCCAGGGCTGTAATCCCCATGTAGAGTCCCAGGGTTAGAATCCCCATGTACAATCCCAGGTTTGGAATACACATGTGCCGTCCCAGGGTTTGAATCCCCTTCTACAGTCCCAGGGTTGGAATCCCCATGTACAACCCCAGGGTTAGAATCCCCTTGTACAGTCCCAGGGTTGGAATCCCCATGTACAGTCCCAGCGTTGGAATCCCCATGTACAGTCCCAGGGTTGGAATCCCCATGTTCAGTCCCAGGGTTAGAATCTCCATTTACAGTCCCAGGTTTAGAATCCCCATGTACAGTCCCAGGGTTAGAATCCTAATGTACAGTCCCAGGGTTGGAATCCGCATGTACAGTCCCAGGGCTATCATTCCCATGTACAATCCCAGGGTTGGAATCCCATGTACAATCCCAAGGTTAAAATCCCCATGTACAGTCCCAAGGTTGGAATCCCCATGTAGAGTCCCAGGTTGGAATTTCCATATACAATCCCAGGGTTAGAATCCTCATGTTCAGTCCCAGGGTTAGAGTCCCCATATACATTCCCAGGGTTGGAATCCCCATGTACAGTCTCAGGGTTAAAATCCCCATGTACAGTCCTGAGGTCAGAATCCCCATGTACAGTCCCAGGATTTGAATCCCCATGTACAGTCCCGGGGCTGGAATCCCCAAATACAGTCCCAGTGTTGGAATCCCCATGTACAGTCCCAGGGTTGGAATCCCCATGTACAGTCCCAAGGTTAAATTTCCCCTGTACAGTTCCAGGTTTGGAATCCCCATGTACAGTCCCAAGGTTACAATCCCCATGTACAGTCCCAGGGCTGTAATCCTCATGTACAGTCCCAGGGTTGGAATCCCCATGTACAGTCCCGAGGTCAGAATCCCCATGTACAGTCCCAGGGTTGGAATCCCCATGTACAGTCCCAGGGTGAGAATCCCCATGTACAGTCCCAGGGTTGGAATACCCATTTATAGTCCCAGGATTAGAATCCCCATGTACAGTCCCTGAGTTGGAATCCACTTGTATCGTCCCAGGGATAGAATTCCCATGTAAAATCCCAGGTTTAGAATGCCCATGTACTGTCCCAGAGTTGCAATCCCCATGTACAGTCCCAGGGTTGGAATACCTGTGTTGAATCCCAGGGTTGGAATCCCCATGTACCATCCAAGGTTTAGAATCCCTATGTTCAGTCCCAGGGATAGAATCCCCATATACAGTCCCAGGGTTGGAATCGCCATGTACAGTCCCAGGGTTGGAATCCCCATGTACAGTCCCGAGTTCAGAATCCCCATGTACAGTCCCAGGGTTGGAATCCCCATGTACAGTCCCAGGGTTGGAATCCCCATGTACAGTCCCAGTGTTGGAATCACCATGTACAGTCCCAGGCTTGGAATCCCCATGTACAGTCCCAAGGTTAAATTTCCCCTGTACAGTTCCAAGTTTGGAATCCCCATGTACAGTCCCAAGGTTACAATCCCCATGTACAGTCCCAGGGCTGTAATACTCATGTACAGTCCCAGGGTTGGAATCCCCATGTACAGTCCCGAGGTCAGAATCCCCATGTGCAGTCCCAGGGTTGGAATCCCCATGTACAGTCCCAGGGTAAGAATCCCCATGTACAGTCCCAGGGTTGGATTCCCCATTTATAGTCCCAGCATTAGAATCCCCATGTACAGTCCCTGAGTTAGAATCCCCGTGTATAGTCCCAGGGATAGAATTCCCATGTAAAATCCCAGGTTTAGAATGCCCATGTACTGTCCCAGAGTTGCAATCCCCATGTACAGTCCCAGGGTTGGAATACATGTGTTGAATCCCAGGGTTGGAATCCCCATGTACCATCCCAGGGTTAGAATCCCTATGTTCAGTCCCAGGGATAGAATCCCCATATACAGTTCCAGGGTTGGAATCCCCATGTACAGTCCCAGGGTTGGAATCCACATGTACATGCCCGAGGTCGGAATCCCCATGTATAGTCCCAGGGTTGGAATCCCCATGTACAGTCCCAGGGCTGGAATCCCCATGTACAATCCCAGAGTTGCAATCCCCATGTACAGTCCCAGCGTTGGAAACCATTTGTAGAATTCCAGAGTTGGAATCCCCATGTACAATCCCAGGCGTATAACCCCCATGTTCAGTCCCAGTATTAGAATCCCCATATACAGTCCCAGGTTTGGAATCCCCATGTACAGTCCCAGGGTTAGTATCCCCATGTACAGTCCCATGGTTGCAATCCCCGTGTATAGTCCCAGGGTTGGAATCCCCATGTACAGTCCCAGGGCTGTCATTCCCAAGTACAATCCCAGGGTTGGAATCCCCATGTACAGTCCCAGGGTTAGATTCGCCATTTACAGTCCCAGGTTTCGAATCCCCATGTACGGTCCCAGGGTTAGAATCACAATGTACAATCCCAGGGTTGGAATCGCCATGTACAGTCCCTGGGCTATCATTCCCATGTACACTCCCAGGATTGGAATCCCCATGTACAATCCCAAGGTTATAAACCCCATGTACAGTCCCAGGGTTGGAATCCCCATGTACAGTCTCAGGGTTAAAATCCCCATGTACAGTCCTGAGGTCGGAATCCCCATGTACAATCCCAGGGTTGGAATCCCCATGTACAGTCCCAGGGTTGGAATCGCCATGTACAGCCCCAGGGTAAGAATCCCCATGTACAGTCCCAGGGCTGTAATCCCCATGTAGAGTCCCAGGGTTAGAATCCCCATGTACAATCCCAGGTTTGGAATACACATGTGCCGTCCCAGGGTTTGAATCCCCTTCTACAGTCCCAGGGTTGGAATCCCCATGTACAACCCCAGGGTTAGAATCCCCTTGTACAGTCCCAGGGTTGGAATCCCCATGTACAGTCCCAGCGTTGGAATCCCCATGTACAGTCTCAGGGTTGGAATCCCCATGTACAGTCCCAGGGTTGGAATCCCCATGTACAGTCCCAGGGTTGGAATCCGCATGTATGGTCCCAATGTTGGAAATGCCATTTAAAGTCGCAGGTTTGGAATTCCCATGTACAGTCCCAGGGTTGGAATCTCCATGTACAGTACCAGGTCTGGAAACACAATGCACAGTACCAGGTATGGAATCCAACTGTACAGTCCCAGGGTTGGAGCCCCCTGTACAGTGCTAGGGTTTGCATCCCCACGTACAGTGCCAGGGGATAATCCACACGTGCAGCCCCAGGATTGGAATCCCCATGTACAGTCCCAGGGTTGGAATCCCCATGTACAGTCCCAGGGTGTTAATCTCCATGTACAGTCCCAGGGTTGGAATCTGCATGTACAGTCCCAGGGTTGGAATCCCCATGTACAATCCCAGCATTGGAATCTCCATGTACAGTCCCAGGGTTAGAATCCCCATGTACACTCCCAGGGTTGGAGTCCCCATGTACTGTCCAAGGGCTGGAATCTCCATGTACAGTCGCAGGACTGACATCACAATTTCCTGTCTCAGGGTTGGAATCCCATTGACAAGTCCCAGGGTTGGAATTCCCCTGTACAGTCCCAGGAGTAGAATCCCCATGTACAGTCACAGGTTAAGAATCCCCATGTACAGTCCCAGGGTTTGAATCCCCATGTACAGTCCCAGGGTGAGAATCCCCATGTACACTCCCAGGGTTGGTATCCACATTTATAGTCCCAGGATTAGAATCCCTGTGTACAGTCCCTGAGTTAGAATCCCCGTGTATAGTCCCAGGGATAGAATTCCCATGTAAAATCCCAGGTTTAGAATGCTCATGTACTGTCCCAGAGTTGCAATCCCCATGTATAGTCCCAGGGTTGGAATACCTGTGTTGAATCCTAGGTTTGGAATCCCCATGTGCCATCCCAGGGTTAGAATCCCCATGTTCAGTCCCAGGGATAGAATACCCATATACCGTCCCAGGGTTGGAATCCCCATGTACAGTCCCGAGGTCAGAATCCCCATGTACAGTCCCAGGGTTGGAATCCCCATGTACAGTCCAAGGGTTGGAATCCCCATGTACAGTCCCAGGGCTGGAATACCAATTTACAGACCCAGGATTAGAATCCCCATCTACAGACCCAGGGTTGGAATCCCCATGTACAGTCCCAGGGCTGGAATCCCCATGTAGAGTGCCAGAGTTGGAATCCCCATGTACAATCCCAAGGTTAAAATCCCCATGTACAGTCCCAATGTTAGAATCCCCATGTACAGTCCCAAGGTTGGAAACCCCATGTACATTCCCTGGGGTAGAATCCCAATGTACAGTCCCAGGGTTGGGATCCCCATGTACAGTCCCAGGGTTAGAATCCCCATGTACAGTCCCTTGGTTAGAATCCCAATGTACAGTTCCAGCGTTGTAATCCCCATGTACAATCCCAAGGTTAAAATCCCCTTGTACAATCCCAGGGTTGGAATCCCCATGTACAGTCCCAGGTGGTTGGAATCCCAATGTACATTCCCAGGGTTGGTATCCCCATGTACAGTCCCAGGGTTGGAATCCACATGTACATGCCAAAGGTCGGAATCCCCTTGTATAGTCCCAGGGTTGGAATCCCCATGTACAGTCCCAGGGCTGGAATCCCCATGTACAGTCCCAGAGTTGCAATGCACATGTACAGTCCCAGGGTTGGAAACCGTTCGTAGAATTCCAGGGTTGCAATCCCCATGTACAATCCCAGGCATAGAACCCCCATGTTCAGTCCCAGGTTTAGAATCCCCAGATACAGACCCAGGTTTGGAATCCCCATGTACAGTCCCAAGGTCAGAATCCCCATGAACAGTCCCAGGTTTGGAATCCCCATGTTCAGTCCCAGGTTTAGAATCTCCATTTACATCCCAGGGTTAGAATCCCCATGTACAGTCCCAGAGTTGGAATCCTAATGTACAGTCCCAGGGTTGGAATCCCCATGTACAGTCCCAGGGCTATCATTCCCATGTACAATCCCAGGGTTGGAATCCCCATGTACAATCCCAAGGTTAAAATCCCCATGTACAGTCCCAGGGTTGGAATCCCCATGTAGAGTCCCAGGTTGGAATCCCCATATACAATCGCAGGGTTAGAATCCCCATGTTCAGTCCCAGGGTTAGAGTCCCCATATATATTCCCAGGGTTGGAATCCCCATGTACAGTCTCAGGGTTAAAATCCCCATGTACAGTCCTGAGGTCGTAATCCCCATGTACAGTCCCAGGGTTTGAATCCCCATGTGCAGTCCCAGGGCTGGAATCCCCAAATACAGTCCCAGTGTTAGAATCCCCATGTACAGTTCCAGGTTTGGAATCCCCATGTACAGTCCCAGGATGAGAATCCCCATGTACAGTCCCAGGGTAGGAATCCCCATTTATTGTCCCAGGATTAGAATGCCCGTGTACAGTCCCTGAGTTAGAATCCCCGTGTATAGTCCCAGGGATAGAATTCCCATGTAAAATCCCACGTTTAGAATGCCCGTGTACTGTCACAGAGTTGCAATCACCATGTAAAGTCCCAGGTTTGGAATACCTGTGTTGAATCCCAGGGTTGGAATCCCCATGTACCATCCCAGGGTTAGAATCCCCATGTTCAGTCCCAGGGATAGAATCCCCATATACAGTCCCAGGGTTGGAATCCCCATGTACAGTCCCAGGGTGAGAATCCCCATGTACAGTCCCGAGTTCAGAATCCCCATGTACACTCCCAGGGTTGGAATCCCCATGTACTTTCCCAGGGCGTTGGAATCCCCATGTACATTCCCAGTGTTGGAATCCCAAATTACAGACCCATGGTTAGAATCACCATGTATAGTCCCAGGGTTGGAATCCCCATGTACAGTCCTAGGGTTGGAATCCCCATGTACAGTGCCAGGATTAGAATCAACACGTGCTGTCCCAGGGATTGAATACCCATTTATGGTCCCAGTGTTGGAATACCCATATGCAGTTCCAGGGTTGGAATCCCCATGTACAGTGCCAGGATTAGAATCAACACGTGCTGTCCCAGGGATTGAATACCCATTTATAGTCCCAGTGTTGGAATACCCATATGCAGTTCCAGGGTTGGAATTCCCATGTACAGTCCTAGGGTTGGAATCCCCATGTACAGTGCCAGGATTAGAATCAACACGTGCTGTCCCAGGGATTGAATACCCATTTATAGTCCCAGTGTTGGAATACCCATGTACAGTCCCAGGGTTAGAATCCCCATGTACAGTCCCAAGGTTATATTTCCCCTGTACAGTTCCAGGTTTGGAATCCCCATGTACAGTCCCAGGGTTAGAATCCCCATGTACAGTCCCTTGGTTAGAATCCCAATGTACAGTCCCAGCTTTGTAATCCCCATGTACAATCCCAAGGTTAAAATCCCCTTGTACAATCCCAGGGTTGGAATCCCCATGTACAATCCCAGGCAGTTGGAATCCCAATGTACATTCCCAGGGTTGGTATCCCCATGTACAGTCCCAGGGCTGGAATCCACATGTACATGCCCGAGGTCGGAATCCCCATGTATAGTCCCAGGGTTGGAATCCCCATGTACAGTCCCAGGGCTGGAATCCCCATGTACAGTCCCAGAGTTGCAACCCATGTACAGTCCTAGGGTTGGAAACCGTTTGTAGAATTCCAGGGTTGCAATCCCCATGTACAATCCCAGGCATAGAACCCCCATATTCAGTCCCAGGTTTAGAATCCCCATATACAGTCCCAGGTTTGGAATCCCCATGTACAGTCCCAAGGTCGGAATCCCCATGAACAATCCCAGGTTTGGAATCCCCATGTACACTCCCAGGGCTGTCATTCCCAAGTACAATCCCAGGGTTGGAATCCCCATGTACAGTCCCAGGGTTAGAATCCCCATTTACAGTCCCAGGGTTAGAATCCCCATGTACAGTCGCAGGGTTAGAATCCCAATATACAGTCCCAGGGTTGGAATACCCATGTACAGTCCCAGGGCTATCAATCCCATGTACAATCCCAGGGTTGGAATCCCCATGTTCAATCCCAAGGTTAAAATCCCCATGTACAGTCCCAGGGTTGGAATCCCCATGTAGAGTCCCAGGTTGGAATCCCCGTATACAATCCCAGGGTTAGAATCCCCATGTTCAGTCCCAGGGTTAGAGTCTACATATACATTCCCAGGGTTGGAATCCCCATGTACAGTCTCAGGGTTAAAATCCCCATGTACAGTCCTGAGGTCGGAATCCCCATATACAGTCCCAGGGTTTGAATCCCCATGTACAGTCCCGGGGCTGGAATCCCCAAAAGCAGTCCCAGTGTTGGAATCCCCATGTACAGTCCCAGGGTTGGAATTCCCATGTACAGTCCCAAGGTTAAATTTCCCCTGTACAGTTCCAGGTTTGGAATCCCCATGTACAGTCCCAGGGTTAGTATCCCCATGTACAGTCCCATGGTTGCAATCCCCGTGTATAGTCCCAGGGTTGGAATCCCCATGTACAGTCCCAGGGCTGTCATTCCCAAGTACAATCCCAGGGTTGGAATCCCCATGTACAGTCCCAGGGTTAGATTCGCCATTTACAGTCCCAGGTTTCGAATCCCCATGTACGGTCCCAGGGTTAGAATCACAATGTACAATCCCAGGGTTGGAATCGCCATGTACAGTCCCTGGGCTATCATTCCCATGTACACTCCCAGGATTGGAATCCCCATGTACAATCCCAAGGTTATAAACCCCATGTACAGTCCCAGGGTAGGAATCCCCATGTACAGTCTCAGGGTTAAAATCCCCATGTACAGTCCTGAGGTCGGAATCCCCATGTACAATCCCAGGGTTGGAATCCCCATGTACAGTCCCAGGGTTGGAATCGCCATGTACAGCCCCAGGGTAAGAATCCCCATGTACAGTCCCAGGGCTGTAATCCCCATGTAGAGTCCCAGGGTTGGAATCCCCATGTACAACCCCAGGGTTAGAATCCCCTTGTACAGTCCCAGGGTTGGAATCCCCATGTACAGTCCCAGCGTTGGAATCCCCATGTACAGTCTCAGGGTTGGAATCCCCATGTACAGTCCCAGGGTTGGAATCCCCATGTACAGTCCCAGGGTTGGAATCCGCATGTATGGTCCCAATGTTGGAAATGCCATTTAAAGTCGCAGGTTTGGAATTCCCATGTACAGTCCCAGGGTTGGAATCTCCATGTACAGTACCAGGTCTGGAAACACAATGCACAGTACCAGGTATGGAATCCAACTGTACAGTCCCAGGGTTGGAGCCCCCTGTACAGTGCTAGGGTTTGCATCCCCACGTACAGTGCCAGGGGATAATCCACACGTGCAGCCCCAGGATTGGAATCCCCATGTACAGTCCCAGGGTTGGAATCCCCATGTACAGTCCCAGGGTGTTAATCTCCATGTACAGTCCCAGGGTTGGAATCTGCATGTACAGTCCCAGGGTTGGAATCCCCATGTACAATCCCAGCATTGGAATCTCCATGTACAGTCCCAGGGTTAGAATCCCCATGTACACTCCCAGGGTTGGAGTCCCCATGTACTGTCCAAGGGCTGGAATCTCCATGTACAGTCGCAGGACTGACATCACAATTTCCTGTCTCAGGGTTGGAATCCCATTGACAAGTCCCAGGGTTGGAATTCCCCTGTACAGTCCCAGGAGTAGAATCCCCATGTACAGTCACAGGTTAAGAATCCCCATGTACAGTCCCAGGGTTTGAATCCCCATGTACAGTCCCAGTGTTAGAATCCCCATGTACAGTCCCAGGGTGCGATTCCCCATGTACAGTCCCGAGGTCGGAATCCCCGTGTACAGTCCCAGGGTTGGAATCCCCATGTACAGTCCCAGGGTGAGAATCCCCATGTACACTCCCAGGGTTGGTATCCCCATTTATAGTCCCAGGATTAGAATCCCTGTGTACAGTCCCTGAGTTAGAATCCCCGTGTATAGTCCCAGGGATAGAATTCCCATGTAAAATCCCAGGTTTAGAATGCTCATGTACTGTCCCAGAGTTGCAATCCCCATGTATAGTCCCAGGGTTGGAATACCTGTGTTGAATCCCAGGTTTGGAATCCCCATGTGCCATCCCAGGGTTAGAATCCCCATGTTCAGTCCCAGGGATAGAATACCCATATACCGTCCCAGGGTTGGAATCCCCATGTACAGTCCCGAGGTCAGAATCCCCATGTACAGTCCCAGGGTTGGAATCCCCATGTACAGTCCCAGGGTTGGAATCCCCATGTACAGTCCCAGGGCTGGAATACCAATTTACAGACCCAGGATTAGAATCCCCATCTACAGACCCAGGGTTGGAATCCCCATGTACAGTCCCAGGGCTGGAATCCCCATGTAGAGTGCCAGAGTTGGAATCCCCATGTACAATCCCAAGGTTAAAATCCCCATGTACAGTCCCAATGTTAGAATCCCCATGTACAGTCCCAAGGTTGGAAACCCCATGTACATTCCCTGGGGTAGAATCCCAATGTACAGTCCCAGGGTTGGGATCCCCATGTACAGTCCCAGGGTTAGAATCCCCATGTACAGTCCCTTGGTTAGAATCCCAATGTACAGTTCCAGCGTTGTAATCCCCATGTACAATCCCAAGGTTAAAATCCCCTTGTACAATCCCAGGGTTGGAATCCCCATGTACAGTCCCAGGTGGTTGGAATCCCAATGTACATTCCCAGGGTTGGTATCCCCATGTACAGTCCCAGGGTTGGAATCCACATGTACATGCCAAAGGTCGGAATCCCCTTGTATAGTCCCAGGGTTGGAATCCCCATGTACAGTCCCAGGGCTGGAATCCCCATGTACAGTCCCAGAGTTGCAATGCACATGTACAGTCCCAGGGTTGGAAACCGTTCGTAGAATTCCAGGGTTGCAATCCCCATGTACAATCCCAGGCATAGAACCCCCATGTTCAGTCCCAGGTTTAGAATCCCCAGATACAGACCCAGGTTTGGAATCCCCATGTACAGTCCCAAGGTCAGAATCCCCATGAACAGTCCCAGGTTTGGAATCCCCATGTTCAGTCCCAGGTTTAGAATCTCCATTTACATCCCAGGGTTAGAATCCCCATGTACAGTCCCAGAGTTGGAATCCTAATGTACAGTCCCAGGGTTGGAATCCCCATGTACAGTCCCAGGGCTATCATTCCCATGTACAATCCCAGGGTTGGAATCCCCATGTACAATCCCAAGGTTAAAATCCCCATGTACAGTCCCAGGGTTGGAATCCCCATGTAGAGTCCCAGGTTGGAATCCCCATATACAATCGCAGGGTTAGAATCCCCATGTTCAGTCCCAGGGTTAGAGTCCCCATATATATTCCCAGGGTTGGAATCCCCATGTACAGTCTCAGGGTTAAAATCCCCATGTACAGTCCTGAGGTCGTAATCCCCATGTACAGTCCCAGGGTTTGAATCCCCATGTGCAGTCCCAGGGCTGGAATCCCCAAATACAGTCCCAGTGTTAGAATCCCCATGTACAGTCCCAGGGTTGGAATCCCCATGTACAGTCCCAAGGTTAAATTTCCCCTGTTCAGTTCCAGGTTTGGAATCCCCATGTACAGTCCCAGGATGAGAATCCCCATGTACAGTCCCAGGGTAGGAATCCCCATTTATTGTCCCAGGATTAGAATGCCCGTGTACAGTCCCTGAGTTAGAATCCCCGTGTATAGTCCCAGGGATAGAATTCCCATGTAAAATCCCACGTTTAGAATGCCCGTGTACTGTCACAGAGTTGCAATCACCATGTAAAGTCCCAGGTTTGGAATACCTGTGTTGAATCCCAGGGTTGGAATCCCCATGTACCATCCCAGGGTTAGAATCCCCATGTTCAGTCCCAGGGATAGAATCCCCATATACAGTCCCAGGGTTGGAATCCCCATGTACAGTCCCAGGGTGAGAATCCCCATGTACAGTCCCGAGTTCAGAATCCCCATGTACACTCCCAGGGTTGGAATCCCCATGTACTTTCCCAGGGCGTTGGAATCCCCATGTACATTCCCAGTGTTGGAATCCCAAATTACAGACCCATGGTTAGAATCACCATGTATAGTCCCAGGGTTGGAATCCCCATGTACAGTCCTAGGGTTGGAATCCCCATGTACAGTGCCAGGATTAGAATCAACACGTGCTGTCCCAGGGATTGAATACCCATTTATGGTCCCAGTGTTGGAATACCCATATGCAGTTCCAGGGTTGGAATCCCCATGTACAGTGCCAGGATTAGAATCAACACGTGCTGTCCCAGGGATTGAATACCCATTTATAGTCCCAGTGTTGGAATACCCATATGCAGTTCCAGGGTTGGAATCCCCATGTACAGTCCTAGGGTTGGAATCCCCATGTACAGTGCCAGGATTAGAATCAACACGTGCTGTCCCAGGGATTGAATACCCATTTATAGTCCCAGTGTTGGAATACCCATGTACAGTCCCAGGGTTGGAATCCCCATGTACAGTCCCAAGGTTATATTTCCCCTGTACAGTTCCAGGTTTGGAATCCCCATGTACAGTCCCAGGGTTAGAATCCCCATGTACAGTCCCTTGGTTAGAATCCCAATGTACAGTCCCAGCTTTGTAATCCCCATGTACAATCCCAAGGTTAAAATCCCCTTGTACAATCCCAGGGTTGGAATCCCCATGTACAGTCCCAGGCAGTTGGAATCCCAATGTACATTCCCAGGGTTGGTATCCCCATGTACAGTCCCAGGGCTGGAATCCACATGTACATGCCCGAGGTCGGAATCCCCATGTATAGTCCCAGGGTTGGAATCCCCATGTACAGTCCCAGGGCTGGAATCCCCATGTACAGTCCCAGAGTTGCAACCCATGTACAGTCCTAGGGTTGGAAACCGTTTGTAGAATTCCAGGGTTGCAATCCCCATGTACAATCCCAGGCATAGAACCCCCATATTCAGTCCCAGGTTTAGAATCCCCATATACAGTCCCAGGTTTGGAATCCCCATGTACAGTCCCAAGGTCGGAATCCCCATGAACAATCCCAGGTTTGGAATCCCCATGTACACTCCCAGGGCTGTCATTCCCAAGTACAATCCCAGGGTTGGAATCCCCATGTACAGTCCCAGGGTTAGAATCCCCATTTACAGTCCCAGGGTTAGAATCCCCATGTACAGTCGCAGGGTTAGAATCCCAATATACAGTCCCAGGGTTGGAATACCCATGTACAGTCCCAGGGCTATCAATCCCATGTACAATCCCAGGGTTGGAATCCCCATGTTCAATCCCAAGGTTAAAATCCCCATGTACAGTCCCAGGGTTGGAATCCCCATGTAGAGTCCCAGGTTGGAATCCCCGTATACAATCCCAGGGTTAGAATCCCCATGTTCAGTCCCAGGGTTAGAGTCTACATATACATTCCCAGGGTTGGAATCCCCATGTACAGTCTCAGGGTTAAAATCCCCATGTACAGTCCTGAGGTCGGAATCCCCATATACAGTCCCAGGGTTTGAATCCCCATGTACAGTCCCGGGGCTGGAATCCCCAAAAGCAGTCCCAGTGTTGGAATCCCCATGTACAGTCCCAGGGTTGGAATTCCCATGTACAGTCCCAAGGTTAAATTTCCCCTGTACAGTTCCAGGTTTGGAATCCCCATGTACAGTCCCAAGGTTACAATCCCCATGTACAGTCCCAGGGCTGTAATCCTCATGTACAGTCCCAGGGTTAGAATCCCCATGTACAGTCCCAGGTTTGGAATACCCATGTGCCGTCCCAGGGTATGAATCCCCTTCTACAGTCCCAGGGTTGGAATACTAATGTACAGTCCCAGGTTTGGAATCCCCATGTACAGTCCCAGGGCTATCATTCGAATGTACAATCCCAGGGTTGGAATCCCCATGTACAATGCCAAGGTTAAAATCCCCATGTACAGTCCCAGGTTTAGAGCCTACATATACATTCCCAGGGTTGGAATCCCCATGTACCGTCTCAGGGTTAAAATCCCCATGTACAGTCCTGAGGTCGGAATCCCCATGTACAGACCCAGGGTTTGAATCCCCATGGACTGTCCCGGGGCTGGAATCCCCAAATACAGTCCCAGTGTTGGAATCCCCATGTACAGTCCCAGGGTTGGAATCCCCATGTACAGTCCCAACGTTACAATCCCCATGTACAGTCCCAGGGCTGTAATCCTCATGTGCAGTCCCAGGGTTGGAATCCCCATGTACAATCCGAGGGTTAGAATACGCATGTACAGGCCCAGGGTTGGAATCCCCATGTCCAGTTCCAGGTTTAGAATCCACATGTAAAGTCCCAGCGTTGGAATCCCCATGTACAGTCCCAGGTTTGGAATCCCCATGTACGGTCCCAATGTTGGAATTGCCATTTTAAGTCCCAGGGTTGGAATTCCCATGTACAGTCCCAGGGTTGGAAACCCAATGCACAGTCCCAGGTTTGGAATCCAACTGTACAGTCCCAGGGTTGTAGTCCCCCTGTACAGTCCCAGGTTTTGAATCCCCACGTACAGTGCCAGGGGTAGAATCCCCACGTACAGCCCCAGGATAGGAATCCCCATGTATAGTCCCAGGGTTGGAATCCCCATGTACAGTCCCAGGGTTGTAATCTCCATGTACAGTCCCAGGGTTGGAATCTGCATGTACAGTCCCAGGGTTGGAATCCCCATGTACAATCCCAGCGTTGGAATCTCCATGTACAGTCCCAGGGTTAGAATCCCCATGTTCAGTCCCAGGGATAGAATACCCATATACCGTCCCAGGGTTGGAATCCCCATGTACAGTCCCGAGGTCAGAATCCCCATGTACAGTCCCAGGGTTGGAATCCCCATGTACAGTCCCAGGGTTGGAATCCCCATGTACAGTCCCAGGGCTGGAATACCAATTTACAGACCCAGGATTAGAATCCCCATCTACAGACCCAGGGTTGGAATCCCCATGTACAGTCCCAGGGCTGGAATCCCCATGTAGAGTGCCAGAGTTGGAATCCCCATGTACAATCCCAAGGTTAAAATCCCCATGTACAGTCCCAATGTTAGAATCCCCATGTACAGTCCCAAGGTTGGAAACCCCATGTACATTCCCTGGGGTAGAATCCCAATGTACAGTCCCAGGGTTGGGATCCCCATGTACAGTCCCAGGGTTAGAATCCCCATGTACAGTCCCTTGGTTAGAATCCCAATGTACAGTTCCAGCGTTGTAATCCCCATGTACAATCCCAAGGTTAAAATCCCCTTGTACAATCCCAGGGTTGGAATCCCCATGTACAGTCCCAGGTGGTTGGAATCCCAATGTACATTCCCAGGGTTGGTATCCCCATGTACAGTCCCAGGGTTGGAATCCACATGTACATGCCAAAGGTCGGAATCCCCTTGTATAGTCCCAGGGTTGGAATCCCCATGTACAGTCCCAGGGCTGGAATCCCCATGTACAGTCCCAGAGTTGCAATGCACATGTACAGTCCCAGGGTTGGAAACCGTTCGTAGAATTCCAGGGTTGCAATCCCCATGTACAATCCCAGGCATTGAACCCCCATGTTCAGTCCCAGGTTTAGAATCCCCAGATACAGACCCAGGTTTGGAATCCCCATGTACAGTCCCAAGGTCAGAATCCCCATGAACAGTCCCAGGTTTGGAATCCCCATGTTCAGTCCCAGGTTTAGAATCTCCATTTACATCCCAGGGTTAGAATCCCCATGTACAGTCCCAGAGTTGGAATCCTAATGTACAGTCCCAGGGTTGGAATCCCCATGTACAGTCCCAGGGCTATCATTCCCATGTACAATCCCAGGGTTGGAATCCCCATGTACAATCCCAAGGTTAAAATCCCCATGTACAGTCCCAGGGTTGGAATCCCCATGTAGAGTCCCAGGTTGGAATCCCCATATACAATCGCAGGGTTAGAATCCCCATGTTCAGTCCCAGGGTTAGAGTCCCCATATATATTCCCAGGGTTGGAATCCCCATGTACAGTCTCAGGGTTAAAATCCCCATGTACAGTCCTGAGGTCGTAATCCCCATGTACAGTCCCAGGGTTTGAATCCCCATGTGCAGTCCCAGGGCTGGAATCCCCAAATACAGTCCCAGTGTTAGAATCCCCATGTACAGTCCCAGGGTTGGAATCCCCATGTACAGTCCCAAGGTTAAATTTCCCCTGTACAGTTCCAGGTTTGGAATCCCCATGTACAGTCCCAGGATGAGAATCCCCATGTACAGTCCCAGGGTAGGAATCCCCATTTATTGTCCCAGGATTAGAATGCCCGTGTACAGTCCCTGAGTTAGAATCCCCGTGTATAGTCCCAGGGATAGAATTCCCATGTAAAATCCCACGTTTAGAATGCCCGTGTACTGTCACAGAGTTGCAATCACCATGTAAAGTCCCAGGTTTGGAATACCTGTGTTGAATCCCAGGGTTGGAATCCCCATGTACCATCCCAGGGTTAGAATCCCCATGTTCAGTCCCAGGGATAGAATCCCCATATACAGTCCCAGGGTTGGAATCCCCATGTACAGTCCCAGGGTGAGAATCCCCATGTACAGTCCCGAGTTCAGAATCCCCATGTACACTCCCAGGGTTGGAATCCCCATGTACTTTCCCAGGGCGTTGGAATCCCCATGTACATTCCCAGTGTTGGAATCCCAAATTACAGACCCATGGTTAGAATCACCATGTATAGTCCCAGGGTTGGAATCCCCATGTACAGTCCTAGGGTTGGAATCCCCATGTACAGTGCCAGGATTAGAATCAACACGTGCTGTCCCAGGGATTGAATACCCATTTATGGTCCCAGTGTTGGAATACCCATATGCAGTTCCAGGGTTGGAATCCCCATGTACAGTGCCAGGATTAGAATCAACACGTGCTGTCCCAGGGATTGAATACCCATTTATAGTCCCAGTGTTGGAATACCCATATGCAGTTCCAGGGTTGGAATCCCCATGTACAGTCCTAGGGTTGGAATCCCCATGTACAGTGCCAGGATTAGAATCAACACGTGCTGTCCCAGGGATTGAATACCCATTTATAGTCCCAGTGTTGGAATACCCATGTACAGTCCCAGGGTTGGAATCCCCATGTACAGTCCCAAGGTTATATTTCCCCTGTACAGTTCCAGGTTTGGAATCCCCATGTACAGTCCCAGGGTTAGAATCCCCATGTACAGTCCCTTGGTTAGAATCCCAATGTACAGTCCCAGCTTTGTAATCCCCATGTACAATCCCAAGGTTAAAATCCCCTTGTACAATCCCAGGGTTGGAATCCCCATGTACAGTCCCAGGCAGTTGGAATCCCAATGTACATTCCCAGGGTTGGTATCCCCATGTACAGTCCCAGGGCTGGAATCCACATGTACATGCCCGAGGTCGGAATCCCCATGTATAGTCCCAGGGTTGGAATCCCCATGTACAGTCCCAGGGCTGGAATCCCCATGTACAGTCCCAGAGTTGCAACCCATGTACAGTCCTAGGGTTGGAAACCGTTTGTAGAATTCCAGGGTTGCAATCCCCATGTACAATCCCAGGCATAGAACCCCCATATTCAGTCCCAGGTTTAGAATCCCCATATACAGTCCCAGGTTTGGAATCCCCATGTACAGTCCCAAGGTCGGAATCCCCATGAACAATCCCAGGTTTGGAATCCCCATGTACACTCCCAGGGCTGTCATTCCCAAGTACAATCCCAGGGTTGGAATCCCCATGTACAGTCCCAGGGTTAGAATCCCCATTTACAGTCCCAGGGTTAGAATCCCCATGTACAGTCGCAGGGTTAGAATCCCAATATACAGTCCCAGGGTTGGAATACCCATGTACAGTCCCAGGGCTATCAATCCCATGTACAATCCCAGGGTTGGAATCCCCATGTTCAATCCCAAGGTTAAAATCCCCATGTACAGTCCCAGGGTTGGAATCCCCATGTAGAGTCCCAGGTTGGAATCCCCGTATACAATCCCAGGGTTAGAATCCCCATGTTCAGTCCCAGGGTTAGAGTCTACATATACATTCCCAGGGTTGGAATCCCCATGTACAGTCTCAGGGTTAAAATCCCCATGTACAGTCCTGAGGTCGGAATCCCCATATACAGTCCCAGGGTTTGAATCCCCATGTACAGTCCCGGGGCTGGAATCCCCAAAAGCAGTCCCAGTGTTGGAATCCCCATGTACAGTCCCAGGGTTGGAATTCCCATGTACAGTCCCAAGGTTAAATTTCCCCTGTACAGTTCCAGGTTTGGAATCCCCATGTACAGTCCCAAGGTTACAATCCCCATGTACAGTCCCAGGGCTGTAATCCTCATGTACAGTCCCAGGGTTAGAATCCCCATGTACAGTCCCAGGTTTGGAATACCCATGTGCCGTCCCAGGGTATGAATCCCCTTCTACAGTCCCAGGGTTGGAATACTAATGTACAGTCCCAGGTTTGGAATCCCCATGTACAGTCCCAGGGCTATCATTCGAATGTACAATCCCAGGGTTGGAATCCCCATGTACAATGCCAAGGTTAAAATCCCCATGTACAGTCCCAGGTTTAGAGCCTACATATACATTCCCAGGGTTGGAATCCCCATGTACCGTCTCAGGGTTAAAATCCCCATGTACAGTCCTGAGGTCGGAATCCCCATGTACAGTCCCAGGGTTTGAATCCCCATGGACTGTCCCGGGGCTGGAATCCCCAAATACAGTCCCAGTGTTGGAATCCCCATGTACAGTCCCAGGGTTGGAATCCCCATGTACAGTCCCAACGTTACAATCCCCATGTACAGTCCCAGGGCTGTAATCCTCATGTGCAGTCCCAGGGTTGGAATCCCCATGTACAATCCGAGGGTTAGAATACGCATGTACAGGCCCAGGGTTGGAATCCCCATGTACAGTTCCAGGTTTAGAATCCACATGTAAAGTCCCAGCGTTGGAATCCCCATGTACAGTCCCAGGTTTGGAATCCCCATGTACGGTCCCAATGTTGGAATTGCCATTTTAAGTCCCAGGGTTGGAATTCCCATGTACAGTCCCAGGGTTGGAAACCCAATGCACAGTCCCAGGTTTGGAATCCAACTGTACAGTCCCAGGGTTGTAGTCCCCCTGTACAGTCCCAGGTTTTGAATCCCCACGTACAGTGCCAGGGGTAGAATCCCCACGTACAGCCCCAGGATAGGAATCCCCATGTATAGTCCCAGGGTTGGAATCCCCATGTACAGTCCCAGGGTTGTAATCTCCATGTACAGTCCCAGGGTTGGAATCTGCATGTACAGTCCCAGGGTTGGAATCCCCATGTACAATCCCAGCGTTGGAATCTCCATGTACAGTCCCAGGGTTAGAATCCCCATGTACATCCCCAGGGTTGGAATCCCCATGTAAAGTCCCAGGGTTGCAATCCCCATGTACAGTCCCTGAGCTGGAATCTCCATGTACAGTCCTAGGACTGGAATCACAATTTCCTGTCGCAGGGTTGGAATACCATTGTACAGTCCCAGGGTTGGAATTCCCCTGTACAGTCCCAGGAGTAGAATCCCCATGTAAGGTCACAGCTTAATAATGCCAATGTACAGTCCCAGAGTTTGAATCCCCGTGTACAATGCCAGGGGTAGAATCCCCCTGTACTGTCCCAGGGTTAGAATCCCCATATACCGTCCCAGGTTTGGAATCCCCATATACAGTCCCAGGGTTGGAATCCACATGCACACTCCCAGGGTTGGAAACCCCATGGACAGTCCCAGGGTTCGATTCCCCATGTACAGTCCCGAGGTCAGAATCCCCGTGTACAGTCCCAGGGTTGGAATCCCCATGTACAGTCCCAGGGTGAGAATCGCCATGTACAGCCCCAGGGTTGGAATCCCCATTTATAGTCCCAGGATTAGCATCCCCGTGTATAGTCCCAGGGATAGAAATCCCATGTAAAATTCCAGGTTTAGAATGCCCATGTACTGTCCCAGAGTTGCCATCCCCATGCACAGTCCCAGGGTTGGAATACCTGTGTAGAATCCCAGGGTTGGAATCCCCATGTACAATCCCAAGGGTAGAATCCCCATGTTCAGTCCCAGGGTTAGAATCCCCATATACAGTCCCAGGGTTAGAATCCAATGTACAGTCCCAGTGTTAGAATCCCAATGTACAGTCCCAGCTTTGGAATTCCCATGTGCAATCCCAAGGTAAAAATCCCCATGTACAGTCCCAGGGTTGGAATCACGATGTACAGCCCCAGGGCTGGAATCCCAATGTACAGTCCCAGGGTTAGAATCCCCATGTACAGTCCCTTGGTTAGAATCCCCATGTACAGTCCCAGGGCTGGAATCCCCATGTACAGTGCCAGGGTTGGAATCCCCATGTACAATCCCAAGGTTAAAATCCCCATGTACAATCCCAAGGTTAGCATCCCCATGTACAGTCCCAGTGTTGGAATCCCCACATACAGACCGAGGGTTGGAATTCCCATGTACAGACCCAGGGTTGGAATCCCCATGTACAGTCCCAGGGCTGGAATCCCCATCTACAATCCCAGGGTTTGAATCCCCATGTACAGCCCCAGAGTTGGAATCCCCATGTACAGTCCCAGGGTTGCAATCCCCATGTACCGTCCCAGGGTTGGAATCCCCATGTACAGACCCAGGGTTAGAATCCCAATGTACATTCCCAAGGTCGGAATCCCCGTGTACATTCCCAGGGTTGGAATCCCCATGTACAATCCCAGGGTTAGTATCCCCTTGTACAGTCCCAGGGTTGGAATCCCCATGTACAGGCTAGGGTTGCAAAGGGGTGGAAAGTTTCCAGTAAATTTCCGGTAAATTTCCAGAAATTTTCCACAGGAAGTTTAGCTTGGGAATTTTGGGAATTTTGCCAAAAAATGCACATGCTAGCATAATATTGTTTTTTTGTATTTCTTTCTTTTATTTCCACAGGTCCTCTCTTAAAATTACTAACAGAGATGGAACCTTAATTATTAAGGAATTTCTTAATCAATATATGCTTATCTTCTTACTTGTCTTGTTTTAATAATTACAAGTTTTGTGTGTGACTGTGAACAAATGTGTCCTGATTGTTTGGATGAGTGGATGAGCGATTAGCTCCCTCTATTTGTAATATTTGCAGGCATCTGTAAGACTGCTATAGTTTTTTTAACATCCAGGTTAGGTGTCCTGAGGGAAGTCATTTTGTTTTCTGCTGATGTTGTGATGATGCAGTAAGCAAATCAGACTTTATACCAAATAAACCAGTTACTTGTTGAGCTCTGTTGTCCTTCAATTTAAAATATACAAAATAATACACTATTGGTGATGTCGCATCGTGTGTGTACAGGTCATGCTTCCATCACATGGAGCATCAGCAAAAATGTACTCACCCTGTTGCAATCGTGCTGGTCGACCGCAGTTCGGCACAGAGATCAATGCCCTTTATTTCGCTGCATAGAACAATGCCACGTTTACCGTCAGATTTGTGGAAGCATTTTACCCCAGGCATTATAGATGGAAAGACTGTCTACATGTGCAAACACTGTAGAAAGCCATATGTAAAGAATGCCACAAAGATGCAGCAGCATTTATCCAAATGCAACAACTTCACTCAAAGCTCACAGCAGTCAGCCCAGAGTTCCTCTGCTTCCATTCAAGAAGATGATGGTTCTCATTCAGCATCAGGCTCCTTATCATCAGCAACTCCTGGCCCACTTGGAAGGTTCTTTGATACAATGGATAACCATAGCCAGAAGAATGCAGATGAGTGCCTTGCTCGAGCTGTATATGCAACAGGCTCACCCCTCATGCTCACAGCCAATGTGTATTCGCCCTGCATACTGTCCTCCCACCAGACATGCTTTGTCTACTTATTTGCTGGAGGCTGAGTATAACAGAGTCCAAGGAAAGCTCAAACAAACGATAGCGATGGCAGACTGTGGTGCAGTTATCTCAGATGGGTGGTCAAATGTACGAGGGGAGGGCATCATAAACTACATCGTCTCCACTCCTCTCCCAGTGTTCTTCAAGAGCACAGACATGAAGGACAACAGACACACAGGCACATACATTGCTGATGAGCTGAAAGCGGTCATCAACGATCTTGGATCACAAAAGGTCTTTGCAGTAGTTACTGACAATGCTGCAAATATGAAGGCTGCTTGGGCTCAAGTGGAGGAGGCCTACCCTCATATTACGTCTATTGGGTGCGCAGCTCATGGGCTTAACCTGCTCCTCAAGGACATCATGGGTTTGAGAACCATGGAAGCACTGTACAAGAGAGCCAAGCAAGTTGTTAAGTATGTCAGGGGAAAACAGATAGTTGCAGCAACCTACAACTCCAAGCAAATGACAAAGAACAAGAACACCACACTGAAGCTGCCCAACAACACTAGATGGGGTGGTGTTGTCATAATGTACAACAGCCTTCTGGAGGGTAAGGAGTCGCTGCAAGAAATGGCAATATCCCAGTCTGGGGATACGGAAACCACCATCAAGAAAACACTGCTGGATGATGTGTTTTGGGAGAGAGTGGTTAGCAGCCTTAAACTACTCTCACCAGTAGCATCTGCAATTGCTCAGATTGAAGGAGATGACGCTTTCTTGTCAGATGTTCTCAGGCTTTTTACTGATTTAAAAGAACAAATCAGCATTGCCCTACCCACATCCCTGCTGCTCAAAGCAGAGGAGAAGGCAATTGTTCAATTCATACAGACGCGTCAAGAATTTTGTGTCAAGCCGATTCATGCTGCAGCATACATGCCGGACCCAAAGCATGTTGGGAGACCAATACTTTCTGGAGAACAGATCAACAGCGCTTACAGTGTGATTTCTACCCTCTCACACCATCTCAATCTGGATGTGGGCAAAGTTCTGGGAAGTCTGGCAAAGTTCTCTACCAAGCAAGGTCTTTGGAATGGGGATGGGATATGGGAATCATGCAAGCATATCAGTGCACATACCTGGTGGAAGGGACTTTGTGCATCTGAGGCCCTGTCACCTATTGCATCAGTGATATTCCAAATCCCACCTTCATCAGCGGCCTCTGAACGAAACTGGTCACTTTTTGGGAATATGCATACAAAGGTGCACAACAGGCTGACTAACAAGAGAGTGGAGAAACTGGTGGCTATCCGGGCGAACCTACAACTTATTGAGCCAGATACAGAAGTGTCCACCACACAGCTAGACACTGACACAAAGGAGGAAATGGACACGTCAGAGCCAGAGTCAGAGAATCAGAAGGAGCAATGAGGAGTAGAAGACTCAGAAGACTCATGAGTAGAAGTCTCAAAGGGAAAAATAAGGACAAATTACAGGCTAAATAAGCTGACGCTCTTTTTATTTTATTTTAGATGGGTCTTTTTTGTGGGGGTTCAATAAAGTTCAAAATTATAACCTAACTAAAGTTTTGAAAGCCTGTTTTTATTTGTATGGAACAGTATGTCTATTTTGACGACAAGGATAATATAAGGGTCAGAGACAAAAACCATCAGTGTGCAAAAAAACTCAAAATTCCCATAAATTCCCATAAATTCCCAAAACGCCCATAAATTCCCGAAAATTCCCATGGAAAGTTTCCTCTTTTAAAAATTCCCAGAATTTTGCAACCCTAGTACAGGCCCAGGGTTAGAATCCCCATGTACAGTCCCAGGGTTGGAATCCCCATGTACAGTCCCAGGGTTGGAATCCCCATGTACAGTCCCAGGGTTGAAATCCCCATGTATGGTCCCAATGTTGGAATTGCCATTTAAAGTCCCAGGGTTGGAATTCCCATGTACAGTCCCAGGGTTGGAATCTCCATGTATAGTGCAAGGGCTGGAAACCCAATGCACAGTCCCAGGGTTGCAATCCCAATGTACAGTCCCAGGGCTGGAATCTCCATGTACAGTCCCAGGAGTAGAATCCCCATGTACATGTCACAGGCAAAGAATGCCCCTGTACAGTCCCAGAGTTTGAATCCCCGTGTACAGTGCTAGGGGTAGTATCCCCCTGTACAGGCCCAGTGTTAGAATCCCCATGTACAGTCCCAGCTTTGGAATCCCCATATACAGTCCCAGGGTTGGAATCCACATGTACAGTCCCAGGGTTGTAATCCCCATGTACAGTTCCAGGGTTCGAATCCCCATGTACAGTCCCAGGGTTCGATACCCCATGTACAGTCCCGAGGTCGGAATCCCCGTGTACAGTCCCAGGGTTGGAATCCCCATGTACAGTCCCAGGGTCAGAATCGCCATGTACAGTCCCAGGGTTGGAATCCCCATTTATAGTCCCAGGATTAGAATCCCCGTGTACAGTCCCTGAGTTAAAATCCCAGTGTATAGTCCCAGGGATAGAATTCCCATATAAAATCCCAGGTTTAGAATGCCCATGTACTGTCCCAGAGTTGCAATCCCCATGTACAGTCCCAGGGTTGGAATACCTGTGTAGAATCCCAGGGTTGGAATCCCCATGTACAGACCCAGGTTTAGAATCCAATGTACAGTCCCAGTGTTAGAATCCCAATGAACAGTCCCAGCGTTGGAATCCCCATATACAATCCCAAGGTTAAAATTCCCATGCACAGTCCCAGGAGTGGACACCCCTTGTACAGTCACAGGTTGGAATCCCCATGTACAGTCCCTGGTTTGGAATCCCCATGTACAACCCCAGGGTTAGAATCCCCATATACAGTCCCAGGGTTGGAATACCTATGGAAAATCCCAGGGTTAGAATCCCCATGTAGAGTCCAGAAGTCGGAATCCCCATGTGCGGTCCCAGGGTTGAATTTCCCATGTACAGTCCCAGGGCAGAAATCCCCATGTACAGTCCCAGGTTTAGAATCCCCATGTAGAATCACAGGGTTGGAATCCCCATGTACAGACTTAGGGTTGGAATCCCCATGTACATTCCCAGGGTTGCACAACCCATGTACCGTCCCAGCGTTAGAATCCCCATGTACAGTCCCGAGGTCAGAATCCCCATATACAGTCCCAGGGTTGGAATCCCCATATATAGTCCTAGGGCCGGAATCCCCATATACAGTCCTAGGGCCGGAATCCCCATATACAATCCCATGGTTGGTATCCCCATGTACAGACTCAGGGTTGGAATCCCCATGTACAGTCCCGAGGTTGGAATCCCCATGTACAGTCCCAGGGTTGGAATTCCGATATACAGTCCTAGGGCCGGAATCCCCATGTACAGTAGCAGGTTTGGAATCCCCATATACAGACACAGGTTTAGAATCCCCATGTACAATCCCAGGGTTAGAATCCCCATTTACAATCCCAGGGTTGGAATCCCCATGTACAATCCCAGGGTAAGTATCCCCATGTACAGTCCCAGGGTGAGAATCCCCATGTACAATCCCAAGGTTAAAACCCCCATGTACAGTCTCAGGGTTGGAATCCCCATGTACAGTCCCAGGGTTCGAATCCACATACAATCCCAGGGTTAGAATCAACACGTACTGTCCCAGGGATTGAATACCCATTTATAGTCCCAGGGTTGGAATACCCATATGCAGTTCTAGGGTTGGAATACCCATGTACAGTCCCAGGGTTAGAATCGCCATGTGCTGTCCCAGGGTTGGAATCCCCATTTCAGTCCCAGGGTTGGAATTCCCATGTATAGTCCCAGGGTTGGAAACCCCATGTACATTCCCAGGGCTGGAATCACCATGTACATTCCCAGATTTGGGTTACCCATAAACATGTCCCAGCATTGGAATCCCCATGTACAGTCACAGGGTTAGAATACCCATGTACCGTCCCAGGGCTGGAATCCCCATGTACAGTCCCAGGGTTGGAATCCCCATTTATAGTCCCAGGATTAGAATCCCCGTGTACAGTCCCTGAGTTAAAATCCCCGTGTATAGTCCCAGGGATAGAATTCCCATGTAAAATCCCAGGTTTAGAATGCCCATGTACTGTACCAGAGTTGCAATCCCCATGTACAGTCCCAGGGTTGGAATACCTGTGTAGAATCCCAGGGTTGGAATCCCCATATACAGACCCAGGTTTAGAATCCAATATACAGTCCCAGTGTTAGAATCCCAATATACAGTCCCAGCTTTGGAATCCCCATGTACAATCCCAAGGTTAAAATCCCTCTGTACAGTCCCAGGGTGGGAATCCCCATGTACAGTCCCAGGTTGGAATCCCCAAGTACAGTCCCAGGGTTGGAATCCCGATGTACAGTCCCAGGGCTGGAATCCCAATGTACAGTCCCAGTGTTAGAATCCCCATGTACAGTCCCAGGGTTGGAAATACCTATGAACAGACACAGGGTTGGAATCCCCATGTACAGTCCCGAGGCTGGAATCCCCATGTACAGTGCCAGGGTTGGAATTCCCATGTACAACCCCAAGGTTAAAATCCCCATGTAAAATCCCAAGGTTAGAATCCGCATGTACAGTCCCAGGTTTGGAATCCCCATGTACAGACTGAGAGTTGGAATCCCCATGTACAGTCCCAGGGCTGGAATACCCATCTACAATCCCAGGGTTTGAATCCCCATGTACAGCCCCAGGTTTGGAATCCCCATGTACAGTCCCAGGGATGGAATCCCCATGTACAGTCCCTTGGTTAGAATTCCCATGTGCGGTCCCAGGGCTGAATCCACATGTACAGACCCAGGGTTAGAATGCCAAAATACATTCCCAAGGTTGGAATCCCCATGTACATTCCCAGGGTTGGAATCCCCATGTAGGTTCCCAGAGCTGGAATCCCCATGTACAATTCCAGGGTTGGAATCCCAAAGTACAGTCCCAGGGTTGGAATCCCCATGTAGAGTCCCAGAGTTAGAATCTCCATGTACAGTCCCAGGGTTGGAATCCCCGTGTACATTTCCGCGGTCAGAATGCCCATGTACAGTCCCAGGGTTAGTACACCCATCTCCACTCCCAGGGCTGGAATCCCCATGTACAGTCCCAGGTTTGGAATCCCCATGAACAGTCCCAGTTTTGGATCCCCATGGACAATCCCATGGTTAGAATCTCCATGTACAGTCCCAGCGTTGGAAACCCCATATACAATCCTAAGGTTAAAATTCCCATGCACAGTCCCAGGATTGGAAACCCCTTGTACAGTCCCAGTTTGGAATCCCCATGTACAGTCCCTGGTTTGGGATCCGCATGTACAATCCCAGGGTTAGAATTCCCAGATACAGTCCCAGGGTTGGAATACCTATGGAAAATCCCAGGGTTAGAATCCCCATGTAGAGCCCCTTGGTCGGAATCCCCATGTGCAGTCCCAGGGTTGGATTTCCCATGTACAGTCCCAGGGCAGAAATCACCATGTACAGTCCCAGTTTTAAAATCCCCATGTTAAATCACAGGGTTGGAATCCCCATGTACAGACTTAGGGTTGGAATCCCCATGTACATTCCCAGGGTTACACAACCCATGTACCGTCCCAGCGTTAGAATCCCCATGTACCGTCTCGAGGTCGGAATCCCCATATACAGTCCCAGGGTTGGAATCCCCATATACAGTCCTAGGGCCGGAATCCCCATATACAGTCCCATGGTTGGTATCCCCATGTACAGACTCAGGGTTGGAATCCCCATGTACAGTCCCGAGGTCGGAATCCCCATGTTCAGTCCCAGGGTTGGAATCCACATATACAGTCCTAGGGCCGGAATCCCCATGTACAGTCCCAGGTTTGGAATCCCCATATACAGACACAGGGTTAGAATCCCCATGTACAGTCCCAGGGTGAGAATCCCCATGTACAATCCCAAGGTTAAAATTCCCATGTACAGTCTCAGGGTTGGAATCCCCATGTACATTCCCAGGGCGTTGGAATCCCCATGTACAGTCCCAGGGTTCGAATCCCCGTGTACAATCCCAGGGTTAGAATCAACACGTACTGTCCCAAGGATTGAATACCCATTTATAGTCCCAGGGTTGGAATACCCATATGCAGTCCCAGGATTAGAATCGCCATGTGCTGTCCCAGGTTTGGAATCCCCATATACAGTCCCAGGGTTGGAATCCACATGCACACTCCCAGGGTTGGAATCCCCATGGACAGTCCCAGGGTTCGATTCCCCATGTACAGTCCCGAGGTCAGAATCCCCGTGTACAGTCCCAGGGTTGGAATCCCCATGTACAGTCCCAGGGTGAGAATCGCCATGTACAGCCCCAGGGTTGGAATCCCCATTTATAGTCCCAGGATTAGCATCCCCGTGTATAGTCCCAGGGATAGAAATCCCATGTAAAATTCCAGGTTTAGAATGCCCATGTACTGTCCCAGAGTTGCCATCCCCATGCACAGTCCCAGGGTTGGAATACCTATGTAGAATCCCAGGGTTGGAATCCCCATGTACAATCCCAAGGGTAGAATCCCCATGTTCAGTCCCAGGGTTAGAATCCCCATATACAGTCCCAGGGTTAGAATCCAATGTACAGTCCCAGTGTTAGAATCCCAATGTACAGTCCCAGCTTTGGAATTCCCATGTGCAATCCCAAGGTAAAAATCCCCATGTACAGTCCCAGGGTTGGAATCACGATGTACAGCCCCAGGGCTGGAATCCCAATGTACAGGCCCAGGGTTGGAATCCCAAAGTACAGTCCCAGGGTTGCAATCCCCATGTAGAGTCCCAGAGTTAGAATCTCCATGTACAGTCCCAGGGTTGGAATCCCCGTGTACATTTCCGCGGTCAGAATGCCCATGTACAGTCCCAGGGTTAGTACACCCATCTCCACTCCCAGGGCTGGAATCCCCATGTACAGTCCCAGGTTTGGAATCCCCATGAACAGTCCCAGTTTTGGATCCCCATGGACAATCCCATGGTTAGAATCTCCATGTACAGTCCCAGCGTTGGAATCCCCATATACAATCCTAAGGTTAAAATTCCCATGCACAGTCCCAGGATTGGAAACCCCTTGTACAGTCCCAGTTTGGAATCCCCATGTACAGTCCCTGGTTTGGGATCCGCATGTACAATCCCAGGGTTAGAATTCCCAGATACAGTCCCAGGGTTGGAATACCTATGGAAAATCCCAGGGTTAAAATTCCCATGTACAGTCTCAGGGTCGGAATCCCCATGTGCAGTCCCAGGGTTGGATTTCCCATGTACAGTCCCAGGGCAGAAATCCCCATGTACAGTCCCAGTTTTAAAATCCCCATGTTAAATCACAGGGTTGGAATCCCCATGTACAGACTTAGGGTTGGAATCCCCATGTACATTCCCAGGGTTACACAACCCATGTACCGTCCCAGCGTTAGAATCCCCATGTACAGTCTCGAGGTCGGAATCCCCATATACAGTCCCAGGGTTGGAATCCCCATATACAGTCCTAGGGCCGGAATCCCCATATACAGTCCCATGGTTGGTATCCCCATGTACAGACTCAGGGTTGGAATCCCCATGTACAGTCCCGAGGTCGGAATCCCCATGTTCAGTCCCAGGGTTGGAATCCACATATACAGTCCTAGGGCCGGAATCCCCATGTACAGTCCCAGGTTTGGAATCCCCATATACAGACACAGGGTTAGAATCCCCATGTACAGTCCCAGGGTGAGAATCCCCATGTACAATCCCAAGGTTAAAATTCCCATGTACAGTCTCAGGGTTGGAATCCCCATGTACATTCCCAGGGCGTTGGAATCCCCATGTACAGTCCCAGGGTTCGAATCCCCGTGTACAATCCCAGGGTTAGAATCAACACGTACTGTCCCAAGGATTGAATACCCATTTATAGTCCCAGGGTTGGAATACCCATATGCAGTCCCAGGATTAGAATCGCCATGTGCTGTCCCAGGTTTGGAATCCCCATATACAGTCCCAGGGTTGGAATCCACATGCACACTCCCAGGGTTGGAATCCCCATGGACAGTCCCAGGGTTCGATTCCCCATGTACAGTCCCGAGGTCAGAATCCCCGTGTACAGTCCCAGGGTTGGAATCCCCATGTACAGTCCCAGGGTGAGAATCGCCATGTACAGCCCCAGGGTTGGAATCCCCATTTATAGTCCCAGGATTAGCATCCCCGTGTATAGTCCCAGGGATAGAAATCCCATGTAAAATTCCAGGTTTAGAATGCCCATGTACTGTCCCAGAGTTGCCATCCCCATGCACAGTCCCAGGGTTGGAATACCTATGTAGAATCCCAGGGTTGGAATCCCCATGTACAATCCCAAGGGTAGAATCCCCATGTTCAGTCCCAGGGTTAGAATCCCCATATACAGTCCCAGGGTTAGAATCCAATGTACAGTCCCAGTGTTAGAATCCCAATGTACAGTCCCAGCTTTGGAATTCCCATGTGCAATCCCAAGGTAAAAATCCCCATGTACAGTCCCAGGGTTGGAATCACGATGTACAGCCCCAGGGCTGGAATCCCAATGTACAGGCCCAGGGTTAGAATCCCCATGTACAGTCCCTTGGTTAGAATCCCCATGTACAGTCCCAGGGCTGGAATCCCCATGTACAGTGCCAGGGTTGGAATCCCCATGTACAATCCCAAGGTTAAAATCCCCATGTACAATCCCAAGGTTAGCATCCCCATGTACAGTCCCAGTGTTGGAATCCCCACATACAGATCGAGGGTTGGAATTCCCATGTACAGACCCAGGGTTGGAATCCCCATGTACAGTCCCAGGGCTGGAATCCCCATCTACAATCCCAGGGTTTGAATCCCCATGTACAGCCCCAGAGTTGGAATCCCCATGTACAGTCCCAGGGTTGCAATCCCCATGTACCGTCCCAGGGTTGGAATCCCCATGTACAGACCCAGGGTTAGAATCCCAATGTATATTCCCAAGGTCGGAATCCCCGTGTACATTCCCAGGGTTGGAATCCCCATGTACAATCCCAGGGTTAGTATCCCCTTGTACAGTCCCAGGGTTGGAATCCCCATGTACAGGCTAGGGTTGCAAAGGGGTGGAAAGTTTCCAGTAAATTTCCGGTAAATTTCCAGAAATTTTCCACAGGAAGTTTAGCTTGGGAATTTTGGGAATTTTGCCAAAAAATGCACATGCTAGCATAATATTGTTTTTTTGTATTTCTTTCTTTTATTTCCACAGGTCCTCTCTTAAAATTACTAACAGAGATGGAACCTTAATTATTAAGGAATTTCTTAATCAATATATGCTTATCTTCTTACTTGTCTTGTTTTAATAATTACAAGTTTTGTGTGTGACTGTGAACAAATGTGTCCTGATTGTTTGGATGAGTGGATGAGCGATTAGCTCCCTCTATTTGTAATATTTGCAGGCATCTGTAAGACTGCTATAGTTTTTTTAACATCCAGGTTAGGTGTCCTGAGGGAAGTCATTTTGTTTTCTGCTGATGTTGTGATGATGCAGTAAGCAAATCAGACTTTATACCAAATAAACCAGTTACTTGTTGAGCTCTGTTGTCCTTCAATTTAAAATATACAAAATAATACACTATTGGTGATGTCGCATCGTGTGTGTACAGGTCATGCTTCCATCACATGGAGCATCAGCAAAAATGTACTCACCCTGTTGCAATCGTGCTGGTCGACCGCAGTTCGACACAGAGATCAATGCCCTTTATTTCTCTGCATAGAACAATGCCACGTTTACCGTCAGATTTGTGGAAGCATTTTACCCCAGGCATTATAGATGGAAAGACTGTCTACATGTGCAAACACTGTAGAAAGCCATATGTAAAGAATGCCACAAAGATGCAGCAGCATTTATCCAAATGCAACAACTTCACTCAAAGCTCACAGCAGTCAGCCCAGAGTTCCTCTGCTTCCATTCAAGAAGATGATGGTTCTCATTCAGCATCAGGCTCCTTATCATCAGCAACTCCTGGCCCACTTGGAAGGTTCTTTGATACAATGGTTAACCATAGCCAGAAGAATGCAGATGAGTGCCTTGCTCGAGCTGTATATGCAACAGGCTCACCCCTCATGCTCACAGCCAATGTGTATTCGCCCTGCATACTGTCCTCCCACCAGACATGCTTTGTCTACTTATTTGCTGGAGGCTGAGTATAACAGAGTCCAAGGAAAGCTCAAACAAACGATAGCGATGGCAG
Source organism: Somniosus microcephalus (assembly GCF_052327205.1). Lineage (NCBI taxonomy): Eukaryota > Metazoa > Chordata > Chondrichthyes > Squaliformes > Somniosidae > Somniosus > Somniosus microcephalus. Next base: position 135,368,881 of record NC_140990.1, on the reverse strand, counting down.
ACTGTGGTGCAGTTATCTCAGATGGGTGGTCAAATGTACGAGGGGAGGGCATCATAAACTACATCGTCTCCACTCCTCTCCCAGTGTTCTTCAAGAGCACAGACATGAAGGACAACAGACACACAGGCACATACATTGCTGATGAGCTGAAAGCGGTCATCAACGATCTTGGATCACAAAAGGTCTTTGCAGTAGTTACTGACAATGCTGCAAATATGAAGGCTGCTTGGGCTCAAGTGGAGGAGGCCTACCCTCATATTACGTCTATTGGGTGCGCAGCTCATGGGCTTAACCTGCTCCTCAAGGACATCATGGGTTTGAGAACCATGGAAGCACTGTACAAGAGAGCCAAGCAAGTTGTTAAGTATGTCAGGGGAAAACAGATAGTTGCAGCAACCTACAACTCCAAGCAAATGACAAAGAACAAGAACACCACACTGAAGCTGCCCAACAACACTAGATGGGGTGGTGTTGTCATAATGTACAACAGCCTTCTGGAGGGTAAGGAGTCGCTGCAAGTAATGGCAATATCCCAGTCTGGGGATACGGAAACCACCATCAAGAAAACACTGCTGGATGATGTGTTTTGGGAGAGAGTGGTTAGCAGCCTTAAACTACTCTCACCAGTAGCATCTGCAATTGCTCAGATTGAAGGAGATGACGCTTTCTTGTCAGATGTTCTCAGGCTTTTTACTGATTTAAAAGAACAAATCAGCATTGCCCTACCCACATCCCTGCTGCTCAAAGCAGAGGAGAAGGCAATTGTTCAATTCATACAGACGCGTCAAGAATTTTGTGTCAAGCCGATTCATGCTGCAGCATACATGCCGGACCCAAAGCATGTTGGGAGACCAATACTTTCTGGAGAACAGATCAACAGCGCTTACAGTGTGATTTCTACCCTCTCACACCATCTCAATCTGGATGTGGGCAAAGTTCTGGGAAGTCTGGCAAAGTTCTCTACCAAGCAAGGTCTTTGGAATGGGGATGGGATATGGGAATCATGCAAGCATATCAGTGCACATACCTGGTGGAAGGGACTTTGTGCATCTGAGGCCCTGTCACCTATTGCATCAGTGATATTCCAAATCCCACCTTCATCAGCGGCCTCTGAACGAAACTGGTCACTTTTTGGGAATATGCATACAAAGGTGCACAACAGGCTGACTAACAAGAGAGTGGAGAAACTGGTGGCTATCCGGGCGAACCTACAACTTATTGAGCCAGATACAGAAGTGTCCACCACACAGCTAGACACTGACACAAAGGAGGAAATGGACACGTCAGAGCCAGAGTCAGAGAATCAGAAGGAGCAATGAGGAGTAGAAGACTCAGAAGACTCATGAGTAGAAGTCTCAAAGGGAAAAATAAGGACAAATTACAGGCTAAATAAGCTGACGCTCTTTTTATTTTATTTTAGATGGGTCTTTTTTGTGGGGGTTCAATAAAGTTCAAAATTATAACCTAACTAAAGTTTTGAAAGCCTGTTTTTATTTGTATGGAACAGTATGTCTATTTTGACGACAAGGATAATATAAGGGTCAGAGACAAAAACCATCAGTGTGCAAAAAAACTCAAAATTCCCATAAATTCCCATAAATTCCCAAAACGCCCATAAATTCCCGAAAATTCCCATGGAAAGTTTCCTCTTTTAAAAATTCCCAGAATTTTGCAACCCTAGTACAGGCCCAGGGTTAGAATCCCCATGTACAGTCCCAGGGTTGGAATCCCCATGTACAGTCCCAGGGTTGGAATCCCCATGTACAGTCCCAGGGTTGAAATCCCCATGTATGGTCCCAATGTTGGAATTGCCATTTAAAGTCCCAGGGTTGGAATTCCCATGTACAGTCCCAGGGTTGGAATCTCCATGTATAGTGCAAGGGCTGGAAACCCAATGCACAGTCCCAGGGTTGCAATCCCAATGTACAGTCCCAGGGCTGGAATCTCCATGTACAGTCCCAGGAGTAGAATCCCCATGTACATGTCACAGGCAAAGAATGCCCCTGTACAGTCCCAGAGTTTGAATCCCCGTGTACAGTGCTAGGGGTAGAATCCCCCTGTACAGTCCCAGCTTTGGAATCCCCATATACAGTCCCAGGGTTGGAATCCACATGTACAGTCCCAGGGTTGTAATCCCCATGTACAGTTCCAGGGTTCGAATCCCCATGTACAGTCCCAGGGTTCGATACCCCATGTACAGTCCCGAGGTCGGAATCCCCGTGTACAGTCCCAGGGTTGGAATCCCCATGTACAGTCCCAGGGTCAGAATCGCCATGTACAGTCCCAGGGTTGGAATCCCCATTTATAGTCCCAGGATTAGAATCCCCGTGTACAGTCCCTGAGTTAAAATCCCAGTGTATAGTCCCAGGGATAGAATTCCCATGTAAAATCCCAGGTTTAGAATGCCCATGTACTGTCCCAGAGTTGCAATCCCCATGTACAGTCCCAGGGTTGGAATACCTGTGTAGAATCCCAGGGTTGGAATCCCCATGTACAGACCCAGGTTTAGAATCCAATGTACAGTCCCAGTGTTAGAAACCCAATGAACAGTCCCAGCGTTGGAATCCCCATATACAATCCCAAGGTTAAAATTCCCATGCACAGTCCCAGGAGTGGACACCCCTTGTACAGTCACAGGTTGGAATCCCCATGTACAGTCCCTGGTTTGGAATCCCCATGTACAACCCCAGGGTTAGAATCCCCATATACAGTCCCAGGGTTGGAATACCTATGGAAAATCCCAGGGTTAGAATCCCCATGTAGAGTCCAGAAGTCGGAATCCCCATGTGCGGTCCCAGGGTTGAATTTCCCATGTACAGTCCCAGGGCAGAAATCCCCATGTACAGTCCCAGGTTTAGAATCCCCATGTAGAATCACAGGGTTGGAATCCCCATGTACAGACTTAGGGTTGGAATCCCCATGTACATTCCCAGGGTTGCACAACCCATGTACCGTCCCAGCGTTAGAATCCCCATGTACAGTCCCGAGGTCAGAATCCCCATATACAGTCCCAGGGTTGGAATCCCCATATATAGTCCTAGGGCCGGAATCCCCATATACAGTCCTAGGGCCGGAATCCCCATATACAATCCCATGGTTGGTATCCCAATGTACAGACTCAGGGTTGGAATCCCCATGTACAGTCCCGAGGTTGGAATCCCCATGTACAGTCCCAGGGTTGGAATTCCGATATACAGTCCTAGGGCCGGAATCCCCATGTACAGTAGCAGGTTTGGAATCCCCATATACAGACACAGGTTTAGAATCCCCATGTACAATCCCAGGGTTAGAATCCCCATTTACAATCCCAGGGTTGGAATCCCCATGTACAATCCCAGGGTAAGTATCCCCATGTACAGTCCCAGGGTGAGAATCCCCATGTACAATCCCAAGGTTAAAACCCCCATGTACAGTCTCAGGGTTGGAATCCCCATGTACTTTCCCAGGGCGTTGGAATCCCCATGTAGATTCCCAGGGTTGGAATCCCCATGTACAGTCCCAGGGTTCGAATCCACATACAATCCCAGGGTTAGAATCAACACGTACTGTCCCAGGGATTGAATACCCATTTATAGTCCCAGGGTTGGAATACCCATATGCAGTTCCAGGGTTGGAATACCCATGTACAGTCCCAGGGTTAGAATCGCCATGTGCTGTCCCAGGGTTGGAATCCCCATTTCAGTCCCAGGGTTGGAATCCCCATGTACAGTCACAGGGTTAGAATACCCATGTACCGTCCCAGGGCTGGAATCCCCATGTACAGTCCCAGGGTTGGAATCCCCATTTATAGTCCCAGGATTAGAATCCCCGTGTACAGTCCCTGAGTTAAAATCCCCGTGTATAGTCCCAGGGATAGAATTCCCATGTAAAATCCCAGGTTTAGAATGCCCATGTACTGTACCAGAGTTGCAATCCCCATGTACAGTCCCAGGGTTGGAATACCTGTGTAGAATCCCAGGGTTGGAATCCCCATATACAGACCCAGGTTTAGAATCCAAAATACAGTCCCAGTGTTAGAATCCCAATATACAGTCCCAGCGTTGGAATCCCCATGTACAATCCCAAGGTTAAAATCCCTCTTTACAGTCCCAGGGTGGGAATCCCCATGTACAGTCCCAGGTTGGAATCCCCAAGTACAGTCCCAGGGTTGGAATCCCGATGTACAGTCCCAGGGCTGGAATCCCAATGTACAGTCCCAGTGTTAGAATCCCCATGTACAGTCCCAGGGTTGGAAATACCTATGAACAGACACAGGGTTGGAATCCCCATGTACAGTCCCGAGGCTGGAATCCCCATGTACAGTGCCAGGGTTGGAATTCCCATGTACAACCCCAAGGTTAAAATCCCCATGTAAAATCCCAAGGTTAGAATCCGCATGTACAGTCCCAGGTTTGGAATCCCCATGTACAGACTGAGAGTTGGAATCCCCATGTACAGTCCCAGGGCTGGAATACCCATCTACAATCCCAGGGTTTGAATCCCCATGTACAGCCCCAGGTTTGGAATCCCCATGTACAGTCCCAGGGTTAGAATCCCCATGTACAGTCCCTTGGTTAGAATTCCCATGTGCGGTCCCAGGGCTGAATCCACATGTACAGACCCAGGGTTAGAATGCCAAAATACATTCCCAAGGTTGGAATCCCCATGTACATTCCCAGGGTTGGAATCCCCATGTAGGTTCCCAGAGCTGGAATCCCCATGTACAATCCCAGGGTTGGAATCCCAAAGTACAGTCCCAGGGTTGCAATCCCCATGTAGAGTCCCAGAGTTAGAATCTCCATGTACAGTCCCAGGGTTGGAATCCCCGTGTACATTTCCGCGGTCAGAATGCCCATGTACAGTCCCAGGGTTAGTACACCCATCTCCACTCCCAGGGCTGGAATCCCCATGTACAGTCCCAGGTTTGGAATCCCCATGAACAGTCCCAGTTTTGGATCCCCATGGACAATCCCATGGTTAGAATCTCCATGTACAGTCCCAGCGTTGGAATCCCCATATACAATCCTAAGGTTAAAATTCCCATGCACAGTCCCAGGATTGGAAACCCCTTGTACAGTCCCAGTTTGGAATCCCCATGTACAGTCCCTGGTTTGGGATCCGCATGTACAATCCCAGGGTTAGAATTCCCAGATACAGTCCCAGGGTTGGAATACCTATGGAAAATCCCAGGGTTAAAATTCCCATGTACAGTCTCAGGGTCGGAATCCCCATGTGCAGTCCCAGGGTTGGATTTCCCATGTACAGTCCCAGGGCAGAAATCCCCATGTACAGTCCCAGTTTTAAAATCCCCATGTTAAATCACAGGGTTGGAATCCCCATGTACAGACTTAGGGTTGGAATCCCCATGTACATTCCCAGGGTTACACAACCCATGTACCGTCCCAGCGTTAGAATCCCCATGTACAGTCTCGAGGTCGGAATCCCCATATACAGTCCCAGGGTTGGAATCCCCATATACAGTCCTAGGGCCGGAATCCCCATATACAGTCCCATGGTTGGTATCCCCATGTACAGACTCAGGGTTGGAATCCCCATGTACAGTCCCGAGGTCGGAATCCCCATGTTCAGTCCCAGGGTTGGAATCCACATATACAGTCCTAGGGCCGGAATCCCCATGTACAGTCCCAGGTTTGGAATCCCCATATACAGACACAGGGTTAGAATCCCCATGTACAGTCCCAGGGTGAGAATCCCCATGTACAATCCCAAGGTTAAAATTCCCATGTACAGTCTCAGGGTTGGAATCCCCATGTACATTCCCAGGGCGTTGGAATCCCCATGTACAGTCCCAGGGTTCGAATCCCCGTGTACAATCCCAGGGTTAGAATCAACACGTACTGTCCCAAGGATTGAATACCCATTTATAGTCCCAGGGTTGGAATACCCATATGCAGTCCCAGGATTAGAATCGCCATGTGCTGTCCCAGGGTTGGAATCCCCATGTACATTCCCAGGGCTGGAATCACCATGAACATTCCCAGATTTGGATTACCCATAAACATGTCCCAGCATTGGAATCCCCATGCACAGTCCCAGGGTTAGAATACCCATGTACAGTCCCAGGGCTGGAATCCCCATGAACAGTCCCAGGTTTGGAATCCCCATGTACAGACCCAGGGTTGGAATCCCCATGTACAGTCTCAGGGTTAGAATCCAAATGCACAGTCCCAGCGTTGGAATCCCAATGTACAATCCCAAGGTGAAAAACCCCATGTACAGTCTCAGGGTTGGAATCCCCATGTACAGTCCCAGGTTGGAATCCATATGTTCAGTCCCAGGGTAAGAATCCCCATATACAGTCCCAGGGCTGTTATCCCCTTGTACAGTCCCAGGGTTAGAATCGCAATGTACAGTCCCAGGGTTGGAATTGCCATGTACAGTCCCAGGGTTTAAATCACCATGTTCAGTCCCAGGGTTGGAATCCCCATTTACAGTCCCGAGGTCAGAATACCCATGTTCAGTCCCAGGTTTGGTATTCCCATGTACAGTCCCAGGGTTAGAATCCCCATGTGCAGTCCCGAGGTTGGAATCCCCATGTACAGTCCAAGGTTTAGAATCCCCATGTACAGTCCCAAGGTTGGAATCCCCATGTACAGTCCCAGGGCTGGAATCCCCATGTACAGTCCCAGGGTTGGAATCCTCATGTAGAGTCCCAGAGTTGGAATCACCATGTACAGTACCAGGGTTGGAATCCCTGTTTAGAGTCCCAGGTTTGAAATCCCCATGTACATTCCCAGGGTTAGATTTCCCATGTTCAGTCACAGTGTTAGAATCCCCATATACAGTCCCAGAGCTGGAAGCCCCATGTACAGTCCCAGGGTTGGAATCCCAATATACAGTCCCAGGGTTGGAATCTGCATGTACAGACTCAGGGTTGCAATCCACATATATAGTCCCAGGGTTATAATCCCCATGTATATTCCCAGGGTTAGAAACCCGATGTTCAGTCCCAGGTTTGGAATCCCCATGTACAGTCCCAAGGTTAGAATCCCCATGTACAGTGCGAGGGCTGTAAACCCCATGTTCAGTCCCAGTGTCGGAATCCCCATGTACCGTCCCAGGGTTGGAATCCCCATGTACTGTCCCAGGGTTAGAATCCCCATGTACAATCCCAGGATTGGAATCCCCATGTACAGTCCCAGGGTTGGAATCCCTGTGTAGAATCCCAGGTTTGGAATCTGCATGTACAATCCCAGGGTTCGAATCCCCATGATCAGTCCCAGGGGTAGAATACCCATATACAGTCCCAGGGTTGGATTCTCCACATACAGTCCCAGGGTTAGTATCCCCATGTACAGTCTCAGGGTTGGAATGCCCATGTACAGTCCCAGGGTTGGAATCCCCATGTACAATCCCAGAGCTGGAATCCACATATACAGTCCCAGGGCTGGAATCCCCATGTACAATCCCAAGGTAAAAATCCCCATGTACAGTCCCAGGGTTGGAATCCCCATGTAATGTCCCAAGGTTAGAATCCCCATGTACAGTCCCAAGGCTGGAATCCCCATGTGCATTCCCAGGGTTGGAATCCCCATGTAAAGCCCCGGGGTTGGAATCCCCATGTACAGGCCCAGGGGGTTGGAATCCCCATGTACAGTCCCAGGGTTAGAATACCCATGTACAGAGTCAGGTTTGGAATTCCCATGTATAGTCCCAGGGTTAGAATCCCCATGTACAGTCCCAGGTTTAGAATCCCAATGTACAACCCCAGCATTAGAATCCCCATGTACAATCCCAAGGTTAAAATCCCCATGTGCAGTCCCAGGGTTGGAATCCCCATGTACAGTCCCAGGGTTAGAATCTCCTTGTACAGTCCCAGGGTTGGAATCCCCATGTACAGTGCCAAGGTTAGAATCCCCATGCACAGTCCCAGGGCTGTTATCCCCATGTACCCTCCCAGGGTTAGAAGCCCCTTGTACAGTCACAGGGCTGGAATCCCCATGTACAGTCCCAGGGTTGGAATCCCCATGTACATGCCCAGGGTTGGAATCACTGTGTAGAATCCCAGGGTTAGAATCCCCGTTTACAGTCCCACGGTTGGAATCACTGTGTAGCATCTCAGGGTTAGAAACCCCAAGTACAATCCCAGGGTTAGAATCCCCAAGTACAATCCCAGGCTTAGAATCCACATGTACAGTCCCAGAGCTGGAATCCCGATGTACAGTCCCAGGGTCAGAATCCCCATGTACAGTGCCAGGGTTAGAATCCCAATGTAAAGTCCAGCGTTGGAATCCCCATGTACAATCCCAAGGTTAAAATCCCCATGTTCAGTCCCAGGGTTTGAATCCCCATGTGCAGTCCCGAGGTCGGAATCCCCATGTCCAGTCCCGGGGCTGGAATCCCCATGTACAGTCCCAGTGTTGGAATCATCATGTACAGTCCCTGATTTGGAATCACCATGTACAGTCCCAGGGTTGGAATCCCTGTGTAGAATCCCAGGGTTAGAATCCCCGTTTACCGTCCCACAGTTGGAATCACTCTGTAGAATCCCAGGGTTAGAATCCCCATGTGCAATCCCGAGGTCGGAATCCCCATGTGCAGTCCCGAGGTCGGAACCCCCATGTACAGTCCCACGGTTGGAATCCCCATGTACAGACCCAGGGTTGGAATCACCATGTACAGTCCCAGGGTTAGAATCCCAATGCACAGTCCCAGCGTTGGAATCCCAATGTACAATCTCAAGATGAATATCCCCATGTACAGTCCCAGGGTTGGAATCCCCATGTACAGTCCCAGGTTGGAATCCACATGTTCAGTCCCAGGGTAAGAATCCCCATATACAGGCCCAGGGCTGTTATCGCCTTGTACAGTCCCAGGGTTAGAATCGCCATGTACAGTCCCAGGGTTGGAATTCCCATGTACAGTCCCAGGGTTTGAATCGCCATGTTCAATCCCAGGGTTGGAAACCCCATGTACAGTCCCGAGGTCGGAATACCCATGTTCAGTCCCAGGTTTGGTATTCCCATGTACAGTCCCAGGGTTAGAATCCCCATGTGCAGTCACGAGGTTGGAATCCCCATGTACAGTCCCAGGGTTGGAATCCCCATGTACAGTCCCAGGGCTGGAATCCCCATGTACATTCCCAGGGTTGGAATCCTCATGTATAGTCCCAGAGTTGGAATCACCATGTACAGTCCCAGGTTTGGAATCCATGTGTAGAGTCCCAGGTTTGGAATCCCCAAGTACGTTCCCAGGGTTAGATTTCCCATGTTCAGTCACAGTGTTAGGATCCCCATATACAGTCCTGAGCTGGAAGCCCCATGTACAGTCCCAGGGTTGGAATCCAAATATACAGTCCCAGGGTTGGAATCTGCATGTACAGACTCAGGGTTGCAATCCACATATATAGTCCCAGGGTTATAATCCCCATGTATATTCCCAGGGTTAGAAACCCGATGGTCAGTCCCAGGTTTGGAATCCCCATGTACAGTCCCAAGGTTAGAATCCCCATGTACAGTGCCAGGTCTGTAATCCCCATGTTCAGTCCCAGTGTTAGAATTCCCATGTACCGTCCTAGTGTTGGAATCCCCATGTACAGTCCCAGAGTTAGAATCCCCATGTACAGTCCCAGGATTGGAATCCCCACGAATGGTACCAGGATTAGAATCCCCGTTTATAGTCCCAGTGATAGAATCCCCATATACAGTCCCAGGGTTAGAATCCCCATGTACAGTCCCAGGGTTGGAATCCCTGTGTGGAATCCCAGGGTTAGAATCCCCGTTTACAGTCCCACGGTTGGAATCACTGTGTAAAATCTCAGGGTTAGAAACACCAAGTACAATCCCAGGGTTAGAATCCCCAAGTACAATCCCAGGGTTAGAATCCCCATGTACAGTCCCAGAGCTGGAATCCCGATTTACAGTCCCAGGGTCAGAGTCCCCATGTACAGTCCCAGGGTTAGAATCCCAATGTAAATTCCAGCATTGGAATCCCCATGTAGAATCCCAAGGTTAAAATCCCCATGTTCAGTCCCAGGGTTGGAATCCCCATATACAGTCCAAAGGATAGAATCCCCATGTACAGTCCCAGGGTTAGTGTGGTGTATGTGCCTTTAAGAGCCCCAGGTGTGCGTAATGCCGGTAATTGCCACTCGGGCTATATAAGCCTGTGTATTGTGTGTATCCTTTAGAACCCCCCCCCCCCAGACTTGCTTAGTAAATACCTATGAACCAACTCCTGTCTTCAGTGTCTTTATCTACACACGGACACTGCAGTGGCGACGAAGTGGAAACGGACTTACCTGCAATTCGGCAGCACCTCAAGGACATCGATTCCTCCAGCGTCCAGAAGACTCAAGGAAGTAATAGAAACTTTGGTTTCACCAGCTGGCCAAGCTGGTGGCAGGTACTGCGCTAATCCTTCCTGGGCGTCAGGCTGGGGCTCCAGCGTCGGGCTCTACAGCTGAGACAGGCAGCGAAATCGGAGGCAAGCAATAACGGACTGGGAGGGTGCACTCGGGAGACAGCCGGTGCGGCAAGCAGGTCAGCGTTTAGACCTCCGTTGGGAACGAGTCTCCAACAGTGAATAAACGGAAACCACAGTAAAACAGCGTTGTTATCGGTAGCAGCGGCGGGAAAGTGCAGAAAGCGCCATATCGTTGCTACAGAGAGAAAAAAAAAGTGCGGGAAGCACCATATCTTTTTTGAAATGCCTAAGTCTGGCAATATTGATGCTTTTGATAACGAAACAGAGCCTAACTTTGGCAATATTGATGTTTTTGATAACAAGATAGAGGATTGGACCACATATGTAGAAAGAGTGGAGGTGTTTTGCACCGCAAATGGAATAGAAGATGAAAAAAAAGCTTCAGTGCTTCTGGATCTAATGGGCGCAGAAACATACAAGCTGTTACCCAACTTAATCACTCCAGCCGAACCGATGGACAAGAATTTTGAGGAGATTGTTGATACCCTACACTGCCAATTCGAGGCAGGACTGGCAGATTCTCTGCAAGACAAATTCATCTGCGATCCCCTAAGTGTAGAAACACAAAAAAAGGTATCTTCTGGAAAAGATTTAACACTGGACAAGGCTTTCAGTGCAATAGGAGCGGCAAAGATACACCAAAGGCCACAGGACTTCGGCACCCATGAAATGACACGGGGTTTCGAGAGATGTTATCGCTGCGGCAGATCCAACCATGACCAGAGGGATTGCTGGTTCAAAGAAAAAGCATGCAGACGATGCGGAAAGATGGGACACATTCCACGTGTATGCCGATCTGAAAATAAAAAATCCACTAACGGGAAAAGAATCAATAAGGAAAAGCACAGAAAGGTACAAATGATGACGGACAGTAGCTCCAAAGACCAGAAGAGCGATAGCGACTCCGGGAACAAGAGACTAAGCTCTCTCAAATTACATAATGTAATTGCCAATGAAGATTACCAGACCATTTGGGTTACCCTCATAATAGCAGGGTCCCCAGTTAAAATGAAGCTAGATACAGGATCAGCTCTAACCGTAATAAATCGACGAGATTACGAGAGGCTATTTTCGCATATACCTCTAAAAGACACATCCATTATCTTAAAAACATATACGGGGCAGAAAGTATACCCCAAAGGAAAAATAAAGGTGCCTGTGGTATACAACGGCAAAGAAATACAAAAGTTGTATTTATACATTCTACAAGATGGTGGTCCGCCGTTGTTGGGACGTGAATGGATAAGGAAGATACGTTTAGACTGGCACTCCATTCAGGCACTGACGGTGACCAGTAAGGAAAAAAACAATGATGACATCATACCTGAACGATTAAAAGACATCTTGGCCAAAGCCAAAGAAGTGTTTCAAGAGAAACTAGGAACCTTGAAAGGCATCACCGCCTCAATAAAATTGGAAGATGCAGCAATTCCAAAAATTTTTAAGGCAAGACCGGTGCCATACGCAATACGTCCAGCAGTCGAGGCAGAGCTGGAGAATTTGGAAAAGGCAGGCGTATTATCCAAAATAGATTGGAGCGAATGGGCAACACCCATCGTTCCAGTCATGAAAAAAGCATTGAAAAATAACTCTGAGGAACAGAGAAAAATTCGCATCTGTGGGGACTTTAAGGTGACTGTAAACCCGGTCCTTCACACGGTACAGTATCCTCTTCCGAGGATAGAAGATATTTTCGCCTCACTATCCGGAGGAAAACGTTTCACAAAAATTGACTTGGCACAGGCATATCTACAGATGGAGGTTGAGGAGACCTCTAAAAAGTATCTCACAATAAACACACACAAAGGCCTGTACCAGTACAATCGACTGGTTTTTGGAGTAGCATCAGCTCCAGCTATCTGGCAAAGAGCTATGGAGCAAGTCCTGCAAGGGATTCCGGGGACTCAGTGTTACCTAGACGACATCCTTATAACAGGAGAAAACGACAACGAGCACCTTGCCAATTTGGAGCAGGTGCTCACTAGGCTGAAAGAACGGGGCCTACGAGCAAATCGCCCCAAGTGCGAATTTTTCCAAAATCAGATATCATATTGTAGCCACATAATTAATAAGGAAGGGTTGCATAAGTCACCTGAAAAAATTGAAGCAGTTATAAAAGCCCCAGCACCTGAAAATGTTTCACAATTGAGGTCATTCCTGGGATTAATAAATTACTATCATAAATTTTTACTGAACTTATCAACTATTCTGCACCCTCTTAATGATCTTCTACACACAGGAGTAATTTGGAAATGGAATGAAGACTGTAAGCATGCCTTCCATAAATGTAAAGACTTAATCACATCTGAGAAAGTTTTGGCTCATTACAACCCATCACTACCAATCAGACTGGCGTGCGATGCATCCCCTTACGGCATAGGAGCGGTATTGTCCCATAGATTCCCTGATGGCTCGGAACGGCCGATAGCTTTTGCGTCACGTTCATTGAACTCAGCTGAGCGTAACTATTCCCAGATAGACAGGGAAGCACTCAGACTGGTATGGGGAGTGAAGAAATTCAACCATTACCTACACGGACAAAAATTTACCTTGCTGACTGACCATCAACCCCTCATCTCCATATTCAACCCTAAGAAAAGTGTCCCCATTATGACGGCACAAAGACTACAGAGGTGGTCCCTTTTTCCAGGGGCACACCAATACAACATTGAATACAAAGGGTCAAAACAGCATGGGGATGCTGACGGTTTATCGCGCCTGCCGTTGCCAATGATAGAAGAGGCACCTACAGTAGACCCAGTAGAGATATTCCACTCTACCATAGTGGAATGTCTACCGGTGACAAATTCTGCCATTGAAAGGGAGACCAGAAATGACCCTACTCTCTCACGGGTCTACGATTTAACAATGAAGGGATGGCCAGCACATGGCGAACCACTGTTGCCAGCATTCTCGCAAGGAAGAGAACAGCTGTCAGTGTGCCGAGGAACCGTGATGTGTGGATCCAGAGTGGTGATTCCACCCAAACTCCAGGATAAAGTGCTAAAGGAGCTTCACAAGGGGCATCTGGGTGGAGTGAAAATGAAGAACCTAGCTAAGGCGTTTGTATGGTGGCCAGGTATCGATGGAGACATCGAAGACATGACCAAGAGCTGCCTAGGATGCCAGAAGGTCCAAAATGCTCCGCCACAGGCCCCTCTACATCCATGGGAGTGGCCCTCATCTCCCTGGCAAAGGGTGCACATCGACTTTGCTGGTCCATTTATGGACCCAATGTTCTTAATCGCAGTTGATGCACACTCCAAGTGGCCGGAGGTAATAAAGATGTCCTCCACCACCACGGAAAAAACCATCACAGTATTAAGGACCATATTTGCCAGGAATGGGCAGCCGGAACAGATATGTTCTGATAATGGACCGCAATTTGTGTCCGAAGAATTCAGAAAGTTCTTAAAGAACAATGGGGTAAAGCACTACACGTCCGCCCCAGACCATCCCGCCACCAATGGATTGGCTGAAAGGTTTGTCCAGACCTTTAAGAAGGCCATAAAGGCCATGGGTAATGAAGACATAAAACTTCAGCACAAGGTGGATAACTTCTTATTTGCATATAGGAATGCAACACATATGGTTACAAACCAAACTCCCGCCATGATGTTCTACAATAGAAACCTAAGATGCCGGCTGGATTTGGTCAAGCCCAACATCCGAAGGGACGTGGAAAACCGGCAGTTTCATGGCATGAATGAAAGGCCAACTAGGGCCTTCCAGATAGGCCAACCGGTTTTGGCCCAGGACTACCGTACCAAGAAATGGCAGCCTGGAACTATCTGCACACGACTCGGACCACTGATGTATACCGTGGACATCGGAGAAAGCATAATAAGGTGCCATGCTGACCAAATCATCAAGTCATCCGAAAAGGGACAACCTACACCACCATGCTATACATCTAACGATGAAGTAGAGATACCCATATCTACCTCCGATCCGGTGATACTGGAACCCGATGAACCCGACACTGGCCTTCAAGCCAAATCAGCCTTGCCAGAAGAACCTACTACACCACCAGAAACTACTACACCCCCAAGGCATTATCCGGACCGAGTCAGGAAGCCTCCTGAGAGACTAACTTATAATTAATTAATACAGCAATGTATATTATTTTGCATATAACATGTAATTAATAATTACTTAAAAATATGATGTACTAGTTAGCTAGAAGGGGAGGAATTGTGGTGTATGTGCCTTTAAGAGCCCCAGGTGTGCATAATGCCGGTAATTGCCACTTGGGCTATATAAGCCTGTGTATTGTGTATATCCTTTAGAACCCCCCCCCAGACTTGCTTAGTAAATACCTATGAACCAACTTCTGTCTTCAGTGTCTTTATCTACACACGGACACGACAGTTAGAATCCCGATGTACAGTCCCAGGGCTGGCATCCGCATGTACAGTCCCAGGGCTGGCATCCCCATGTACAGTCCGAGGGTTGGAATCACCATGTACAGTCCCAGGGTTGGAATCCCCACGTATAGTCCCAGGATTAGAATCCCCGTGTACAGTCCCTGAGTTAGTATTCCCGTTTATAGTCCCAGGGATAGAATTCCCATGTAATGTCCCAGGGTTTGTATCCCCATGTACAGTCCCGAGGTCGGAATTCCCATGTCCAGTCCCAGGAATGGAATTCCCATGTACAGTCCCAGGGTTGGCATACCCATGTACAGACCCAGGGTTGGAATCCCCAT
This sequence comes from Somniosus microcephalus, assembly GCF_052327205.1. Taxonomy (NCBI): domain Eukaryota; kingdom Metazoa; phylum Chordata; class Chondrichthyes; order Squaliformes; family Somniosidae; genus Somniosus; species Somniosus microcephalus. Next base: position 135,353,748 of record NC_140990.1, on the reverse strand, counting down.
ATACAGTCCCAGAGTTAGAATCCTCATGTACAGTCCCAGTGATGGAATCCCCATGTACAGTCCCGAGGTTGGAATCCCCATGTACAGTCACAGGTTTGGAATCCCCATGTACGGTCCCAGTGCTGGAATGCCCATGTACAGTCCCAGAGTTGGAATCCCCATGTACAGTCCCAGGGTTGGAATCCCTGTGTAGAATCACAGGGTTGGAATTCCCATGTACAATCCCAGGGTTAGAATCCCCATGTTCAGCCGCAGGGTTGCAATCCCCATGACCAGTCCCAGGGTTGGAATCCCCATGTCCAGTCCCAGGGTTGGAATCCCTGTGCAGAATCGCAGGGTTAGAATTCCCATGTACAATCCCAGGGTTAGAATCCCCAAGTTCAGCCTCAGGGTTGAATCCCCATGTACAGTCCCAGGTTTGGAATCCCCATTTACCGTCCCAGGGTTGGAATCCCCATGTACAGACCCAGCGTTAGCATCCCAATGTACATTTCCAAGGTCGGAATCCCTATGTACATTCCCAGGGTTGGAATCCCCTTGTACAGTCCCAGAGCTGGAATCCCCATGTACAATCCCAGGGTTGGAATCCTAAATAAAGTCTCAGGGTTGGAATCCCCATCTACAGACCCAGGGTTGCAATCCCAATGTAGAGTTCCTGGGCTGGAATCCCCATGTAGAGTCCCAGAGTTAGAATCCCCATGTACAGACCTAGGGTTGGAATTCCCGTGTACAGTTCCACAGTCAGAATGCCCATGTACAGTCCCAGGGTTAGTATCCCCATCTACACTCCCAGGGCTGGAATCCCCATGTACAGTCCCAGGGTTGTAATCCCCATGTACAGTCCCAGGGTTGGAATCCCCATGGACAATCCATTGGTTAAAATCCCCATGTACAGTCCCAGCTTTGGAATCCCCATGTACAATCCCAAGATTAAAATCCCCATGCACAGTCCCAGGTTTGGAAACCCCTTGTACAGTCCCAGGTTGGAATCCCCATGTACAGTCCCAGGTTTGGAATCCCAATGTACGGTCCCAGTGCTGGAATGCCCATGTACAGTCCCAGAGTTGGAATCCCCATGTACAGTCCCAGGATTGGAATGCCCATGTACAGTCCCGAGGTTGGAATCCCCATGTACAGTCCCAGGTTTGGAATCCACAAGTACGGTCCCATTGCTGGAATGCCCATGTACAGTCCCAGAGTTGGAATCCCCATGTACAGTCCCAGGGTTGGAATCCCTGTGTAGAATCGCAGGGTTGGAATTCCCATGTACAATCCCAGGGTTAGAATCCCCATGTTCAGCCCCAGGGTTGAATCCACATGTACAGTCCCAGGGTTGGAATCCCCATGTACCGTCCCAGGGTTGGATTCCACATGTACAGACCCAGCGTTAGCATCCCAATGTACATTTCCAAGGTCGGAAACCCCATGTACATTCACAGGGTTGGAATCCCCATGTACAGTCCCAGAGCTGGAATCCCCATGTACAATCCCAGGGTTGGAATCCTAAATACAGTCCCAGGTTTGGAATCCCCATGTACAGACCCAGGGTTGCAATCCCAATGTAGAGTCCCAGGGTTGGAATCCCCATGTGGAGTCCCAGAGTTAGAATCCCCATGTACAGTCCCAGGGTTGGAATCCCCGTGTACAGTTCCATGGTCAGAATGCCCATGTACAGTCCCAGGGTTAGTATCCCCATCTACACTCCCAGGGCTGGAATCCCCATGTACAGTCCCAGGGTTGGAATCCCCATGTACAGTCCCCGGGTTGCAATCCCAATGTAGAGTCCCAGGGTTGGAATCCCCATGTGGAGTCCCAGAGTTAGAATCCCCATGTACAGTCCCAGGGTTGGAATCCCTGTGTACAGTTCCGTGGTCAGAATGCCCATGTACAGTCCCAGGGTTAGTATCCCCATCTACACTCCCAGGGTTGGAATCCCCATGGACAATCCCATGGTTAAAATCCCCATGTACAGTCCCAGCGTTGGAATCCCCATGTACAATCCCAAGGTTAAAATCCCCATGCACAGTCCCAGGTTTGGAAAACCCTTTTACAGTCCCAGGTTGGAATCCCCATGTACAGTGCCAGGCTTAGAATCCCCATGTACAGTCCCGAGTTCGGAATCCCCATGTACAGTCACAGTTTTAGAATTCCCATGTACAGTCCCAGAGCTGGAAGCCCAATGTACAGTCCCAGGGTTGGAATCCCAATATACAATCCCAGGTTTGGAATCCGCATGTACAGACTCAGGGTTTCAATCCACATGTATAGTCCCAGGGTTATAATCCCCATGTATATTTCCAGGGTTAGAAACCCGATGTTCAGTCCCAAGTTTGGAATCCCCATGTACAGTCGCAAGGTTAGAATCCCCATTTTCAGTCCCAGGGCTGTAATCCCCATGTTCAGTCCCAGTGTTACAATCCCCATGTACCGTCCCAGGGTTGGAATCCCCATGTACAGTCCATTGCTTGTAATTCCATATCAAGTCCCAGGGATGGAATCACCATGTACATTCCCAGGGTTGGTATCCCCACATATAGTACCAGGATTAGAATCCCCGTGTACAGTCCCTGAGTTAGAATCTCTGTTTATAGTCCCAGTGATAGACCCCATGTACAGTCCCAGGGTTAGAATCCCCATGTACAGTCCCAGGGTTGGAATCCCTGTGTAGAACCCCAGGGTTGGAATCCCCATGTACAATCCCAGGGTGGGAATCCACATATACAATCCCAGGGCTGGAATCCCCATGTACAGACACAGGGTTGGAATCCCCATGTACAATCCCAGGGCTGGAATCCACAAATACAGTCCCAGGGCTGGAATCCACATGTCCAGTCCCAGGGTTGTAATCCCAATGTACAGACCCAGGGTTGGAATCCCCATGTACATTCCCAGGGTTAGAATCCCATGAACAGTCCCAGGTTTAGAATCCTAATGTCCAATCCCAGCATTGGAATCCCCATGTACAATCCCAAGGTTAAAATCCCCATGTACATGCCCAGGGTTGGAATCCCCATGTACTGTCCCAAGGTTAGAATCCCCATGTAAAGTCCGAAGGCCGGAATCCCCATGTACAGTCCCAGGGTTGGAATCCCCATGTACAGTCCCAGGGTTGGAATCCCCATGTACAGTCCCAGGGTCGGAATCCCCATTTACAGTCCCAGGGTTGAAATCCCCATGTACAGGCCCAGGGGATTGGAATCCCCATGTACAGTCCCAGGGTTGGAAACCCCATTTACAGACTCAGGGTTGGAATTCCCATGTACATTTCCCAGGGCTGGAATCCCCATGTACAATCCCAGGGATGGAATCCCAATGTACAGACCCAGGGTTGGAATCCCCATGTACAGTCCCAGGGTTAGAATCCCCATGTACAGTCCCAGGGTTAGAATCCCAATGTGCAATCCCAGCATTAGACTCCCCATGTACAATCCCAAGGTTAAAATCCCCATGTGCAGTCCCAGGGTTGGAATCCCCATGTACAGTCCCAGGTTTAGAATCACCTTGTACAGACCCAGGGTTGGAATCCCTACGTACAATCCCAGGGCTGTTATCCCCATGTACCCTCCCAGGGTTAGAATCCCCTTGCACAGGCACAGGGTTGGAATCCCCATGTGCAGTCCCAGGGTTGGAATCCCCATGTACAGTCACAGGGTTGGAATCCCCATGTACAGGCCAGGGGGTTGGAATCACCATGTGCAGTCCCAGGTTTGGAATCCCTGTGTAGAATCCCAGGGTTAGAAACCACAAGTACAATCCCAGGGTTAGAATCCCCAAGTACAATCCCAGGGTTAGAATTCCCATGTACAGTCCCAGTGTTGGAATCCCCATGTACAGTCCCAGAGCTGGAATCCCGATGTATAGTCCAGCGTTGGAATCCCCATGAACCCATGTTCAGTCCCAGGGTTGGAATCCCCATGTACAGTCCCGAGGTCAGAATCCCCATGTACGGTCCCAGGGCAGAAATCCCCATGTACAGTCCCAGGGTTGGAATCCCCATGTACAGGCCCAGGGGGTTGGAATCACCATGTACAGTCCCAGGGTTGGAATCCCTGTGTAGAATCCCAGTGTTAGAATCCCCATTTACAGTCCCTCGGTTGGAATCACTGTGTAGAATCCCAGGGTTAGAAACCCCAAGTACAATCCCAGGGTTAGAGCACCCAAGTACAATCCCAGGGTTAGAATCCCCATCTACATTCCCAGTGTTGGAATCCCCATGTACAGTCCCAGAGCTGGAATCCCGATGTACAGTCCCAGGGTCAGAATCCCCAATTACAGTCCCAGTGTTAGAATCCCAATGTAAAGTCCCAGCATTGGAATCCCCATGTACAATCCCAAGGTTAAAATCCCCATGTTCAGTCCCAGGGTTGGAATCCCCATGTACAGTACATAGGTTAGAATCCCCATGTACAGTCCCAGGCTAAAATTCCGATGTACAGACCCAGGGCTGGCATTCCCATGTACAGTCCCAGGGTTGGAATCGCCATGTACAGTCACAGGGTTGGAATCCCCACGTATAGTCCCAGGATTAGAATCCCGGTGTACAGTCCCTGAGTTAATATCCCCGTTTATAGTCCCAGGGATAGAATCCCCATGTACAGTCCCAGGGTTAGTATCCCCATGTACAGTCCCGAGGTCAGAATTCCGATGTACAGTCCCAGGAATGGAATTCCCATGTACAGTCCAAGGGTAGGTATCCCCATGTACAGACCCAGGGTTGGAATCCCCATATACAGTCCCAGAGTTAGTATCCTCCTGTACAGTCCCAGTGATGGAATCCCCATGTACAGTCCCGAGGTTTGGATCCCCATGTACAGTCCCAGGTTTGGAATCCCCATGTACGGTCCCAGTGATGGAATCCCCATGTACAGTCCCAGAGTTGGAATCCCCATGTACAGTCCAAGTGTTGGAATTCCTGTGTAGAATCGCAGGGTTGGAATTCACATGTACAATCCCAGGGTTAGAATCCCCATGTTCAGCCCCAGGGTTGGAATCCCCATGACCAGTCCCAGGTTTGGAATCCCTGTGTAGAATCCCAGCGTTGGAATCCCCATGTACAATACCAAGATTAAAATACACATGTAAAGTCCCAGGGTTGGAATTCCCATGTGCAGTCCCAGGGTTGGATCCTCATGTACAGTCCCAGGGTTGGAATCCCCATGTACCGTCCCAGGGTTGGAATCCCCATGTACAGACCCAGGGTTAGAATCCCAATGCACATTCCCAAGGTCAGAATCCCCATGTACATTCCCAGGGTTGGAATCCCCATGTACAGTCCCATAGCTGGAATCCCCATGTACAATCCCAGGGTTGGAATCCCAAAGCACAGTCCCAGGGTTGGAATCCCCATGTACAGTCCCATAGCTGGAATCCCCATGTACAATCCCAGGGTTGGAATCCCAATGTAGAGTCCCAGGGTTGGAATCCCCGTGTACAGTTCCGCGGTCGGACTGCCCATGTACAGTCCCAGGGTTAGTATCCACATCTACACTCCCAGGGCTGGAATCCCCATGAACAGTCCCAGGGTTGGAATCCCCATGTACAGTCCCAGGGTTGGAAACCCCATGTACAATCCCAGGGTTAGAATCAACATATACAGTCCCAGGGTTGGAATCCCTATGGAAAATCCCAGGGTTAGAATCCCCATGTAGAGTCCAAACTCGGAATCCTCATGTGCAGTCCCAGGCTTGGATTTCCCATGTACAGTCGTAGGGCTGGAATCCCCATGTACATTCCCAGGGTTGGAATCCCCATGTAGAATCCCAGGGTTGGAATTCCCATGTACCGTCCCAGCATTAGAATCCCCCAGTACAGTCCTGAAGTCGGAATCCCCATGTACAGTCCCAGGTTTGGAATCCCCATATACAGTCCTAGGGCCGGAATCCCCATATACAGTCCCATGGATGGTATCCCCATGTACAGACTCAGGGTTGGAATCCCCATGTACAGTCCCGAGGTCGGAATCCCCATGTACAGTCCCATGGTTGGCAACCCCATATACATTCCTGGGGCCGAAATCCCCATGCTCAGTCCCAGGTTTGGAATCCCCATGTACAGACTCTGGTTTAGAATCCCCATGTACAATCCCAGGGTAAGAATCTCCATGTACAATCCCAGGGTTGGAATCCCCATGTACAGTCCCAGGGCTGGATCCCCATGTATTATCCCAAGGTTAAAATCCCCATGTACAGTCTCAGGGTTGGAATGCCCATGTACAGTCCCAGGGCGTTGGAATCCCCATGTACATTCCCAGGGTTGGAATCCCCATGTACAGTCCAAGGATTGGAATCCCCATGTACAGTCACAGGGTTGTAATCCACATGTACAGTCCAAGGGTTGGAATCATCACGTACAGTCCCAGGGTTGGAATCCTCGTGTACAGTCCCAGGGTTTGAATCCCCGTGTACAATCCCAGGGTTAGAATCATCATGTACTGTCCGAGGATTGGAATCCCCATTTAAAGTCCCAGGGTTGGAATACCCATCTACAGTTCCAGGGTTGGAATCCCCATATACAATCCCAGGGTTAGAATCCCCATGTACAGTCACAGGATTGGAATCCCCATGTACAGTCCCAGGGCTGGAAACCCCATTTACATTCCCAGGGCTGGAATCCCCATGTACAACCCCAAGGCTAAAATCCCCATGTTCAGTCCCAGGGTTGGAATACCCGTGTACAGTCCCAGGGTTAGAATCCCCATGTAAAGTCCCAGGGTTGGAATCCCCATGTGCAGTCCCAGGGTTAGGATCCCCATGTACAGTCCCAGGGTTAGAATCGCCATGTACAGTCCTAGGTTTAGAATCCCAATCTAAAGCCTCAGGTTTGGAATACCCATGTACAATCCCAGGGCTTAAATCCCCATGTACAGTCCCAGGGTTAGGATCCCCATGTACAGTCCCAGGTTTGGAATCCCCATTTACAGTCCCAGGGTTAAAATCCCCATGTACAGTCCCAGGGCTGGAATCCCCATGTTCAGTCCCTGGGTTAGAATCCCAATGTACTGTCCCAGGGTTAGAATCCCAATGTAAAGTCCAGCGTTGGAATCCCCATGTACAATCCCAAGGTTAAAATCCCCAAGTGCCATCCCAGGGATAGAATCCCCATGTACAGCCCCAGTGTTTGAATCCCCATGTACAGTCCCAGAGCTGGAATCCCGGTGTACAGTCCCAGGGTCAGAGTCCCCAAGTACAGTCCCAGTGTTAGAATCCCAATGTAAAGTCCCAGCGTTTGAATCCCCATGTACAATCCCAAGGTTAAAATCCCCATGTTCAGTCCCAGGGTTGGAATCCCCATGTACAGTAAAAAGGTTAGAACCCCCATGTACAGTCCCAGGGTTGGATTCCGATGTACAGTCCCAGGGCTGGCATCCCCGTGTGCAGTCCCAGGGCTGGCATCCCCATGTACAGTCCCAGGGCTGGCATCCCCATGTACAGTCCCAGGCTTGGAATCGCCATGCACAGTCACAGGGTTGGAATCCCCACGTATAGTCCCAGGATTAGAATCCCGGTGTACAGTCCCTGAATTAGTATCCCCGTTTATAGTCCCAGAGATAGAATCCCCATGTACAGTCCCAGGGTTAGTATCCCCATGTACAGTCCCGAGGTCAGAATTCCGATGTAGAGTCCCAGTAATGGAATTCCCATGTACAGTCCCAAGGTTGGTGTCCCCATGTACAGACCCAGGGTTGGAATCCCCATATACAGTCCCAGAGTTAGAATCCTCCTGTGCAGTCCCATGGATGGAATCCTCAGGTACAGTCCCGAGGTTGGAATCCCCATGTACAGTCCCATATTTGGAATCCCCATGTACGGTCCCAGTGCTGGAAACCCCATGTACAGTCCCAGAGTTGGAATCCCCATGTATACTCCCAGGGTTGGAATTCCTGTGTAGAATCGCAGGGTTGGAATTCCCATGTACAATCCCAGGGTTATATTCCCCATGTTCAGCCCCAGGGTTGGAATCCCCATGACCAATCCGAGGGTTGGAATCCCTGTGTAGAATCCCACCGTTGGAATCCCCATGTACAATCCCAAGGTTAAAATACACATGTAAAGTCCCAGGATTAGAATTCCCATGTGCAGTCCCAGGGTTGAATCCCCATGTACAGTCCCAGGGTTGGAATCCCCATGTACTGTCCCAGGGTTGGAATCCCCATGTACAGAACCCAGGGTTAGAATCCCAATGTACATTCCCAAGGTCGGAATCCCCATGTACATTCCCAGGGTTGGAATCCCCATGTACAGTCCCATAGCTGGAATCCCCATGTACAATCCCATGGTTGGAATCCCAAAGCACAGTCCCAGGGTTGGAATCCCCATGTACAGACCCAGGGTTGGAATCCCCATGTACAGTCCCAGGGTTGGAAACCCCATGTGCAGTCCCAGGGTTAGGGTCCCCATGTACAGTCCCAGGGTTAGAATCGCCATGTACAGTCCCAGGTTTGGAAACCCCTTGTACAGTCCCAGGTTGGAATCCCCATGTACAGTCCCTGGTTTGGAATCCCCATGTACAATCCCAGGGTTAGAATCCACATATACAGTCCCAGGGTTCGAATCCCTATGGAAAATGCCAGGGTTAGAATCCCCATGTAGAGTCCCAAATTCGGAAACCCCATGATCAGTCCCAGGCTTGGATTTCCCATGTACAGTCCCAGGGCTGGAATCCCCATGTACAGTCCCAGGGTTGGAATCCCCATGTAGAATCCCAGGGTTGGAATCCCCATGTACATTCCCAGGGTTAGACAACCCATGTACCGTCCCAGCGTTAGAATCCCCCTGTACAGTCCCAAAGTCGGAATCCCCATATACAGACCTAGGGCCGGAATCCCCATATACAGTCCCATGGTTGGTATCCCCATGTACAGACTCAGGGTTGGAATCCCCATGTACAGTCCCGAGGTCGGAATCCCCATGTACAGTCCCATGGTTGGAATCCCCATATACAGTCCTAGGGCCGGAATCCCCATGTACAGTCCCAGGTTTGGAATCCCCATGTACAGACTCAGGTTAAGAATCCCCATGTACAATCCCAGGGTAAGAATCCCTATGTACAATCCCAGGGTTGGAATCCCCATGTACATTCCCAGGGTTGGATCCCCATGTATTATCCCAAGGTTAAATCCCCATGTACATTCTCAGGGTTGGAATCCCCATGTACAATCCCAGGGTTAGAATCGCCATGTGGTGTCCCAGGTTTGGAATCCCCATTTACAGTCCCAGGGTTCGCATACCCACGTACAGTCCCAGAGCTGGAAAACCCATGCACATTCCCAGGGCTGGAATCCCCATGTGCAATCCCAAGGCTAAAATCCCCATGTTCAGTCCCAGGGTTAGAATCCCCATGTACAATCCCAAGGTTAAAATACCCATGTGCAGTCCTAGGGTTGGAATCCCCATGTACAGTCCCCGGTTAGAATCTCCTTGTACAGTCCCAGGGTTGGAATCCCCATGTACCCTCACAGGTTTAGAATCCCCTTGTACAGTCACAGGGTTGGAATCCCCATGTGCAGTCCCAGGTTTGGAATCCCCAAGTATAGGCCCAGGGTTGGAAAATGTGGTAAACCACTGTAGTTCACTGTGTTCACTTGTTGTTGTTGTTGTTGTTGTTGTCGTTCACTCTTGTTTAACTGTTATGTCTGACTATGCCTCAGCTGACTCCGCCCTCGGCTACCGAGTATAAGGACGGCCGCATGGCAGCTCCAGGCATTCGGTCATCCACTAGAGGCATAGTCCTGATCTGTCTGAAGTGCAATTCAGTAGTTAATAAAAGCCTGTCGTTCTGAACTCTGCTCAGCCTCTCATTAGAATTGATAGCGCATCAATTTTATTAACTACTGAAGAAAAAAAAAAAAAATAATAATAACGATGCTGCAGATACTTAAGATCAAGTGCCTGGAACTCGACCCGCAAGAACCGGACTCGACTGCTAAGTTCTCGCACTGGCTGAACTGTTTTGAGTCCTTTCTGGCTGCATCCGGCGAGACCGTCGCCGCCGATGCCGACAAGCTCAGGGTGCTGAATTCTAAAGTAAACCACCGAGCTTTTGCCCTTATCCGGGATGCTACGAGCTACCAGGGGGCTATCGACATTTTGAAGGAGCAATACGCACGCCCGGTCAACTATGTTTACGCAAGACATCTCCTGGGGTCCCGCAAACAACAGCCCGGGGAACCCACAGAAGCATACATACGGGCGCTGAAGGAACTCGGCCGAGCCTGCGAATGCAAGCAAGTATCAGCCACGGAACATACGGAGGAGCTCATCCGTGACGCCCTCGTTGCGGGCCTCAGGTCCACTCACACACGGCAGCGACTGCTGGAAAGTAGCAAGCTCGACCTGAAGAAGGCGATTTCACTCACCCTTTCATTGGACGTAGCCCACCGGAACATGGAGGCCTACTCACCGGACCGCGCGGCCGCCTCATGGATGCCGCTGCCGCCGCCATCTTGGGACGTGGCGCCACCACGGGCCCCGGCCTCAACTGCTGCAGCGATGTCCCGCCCGAGCCAGAAATGTTATTTCTGTGGCCAAACCAAACACCCCAGGGCGCGCTGCCCGGCGAAAAACGCGGTCTGCTCTGCCTGCGGTAAGAAGGGACACTACGCTGCCGTCTGCAGAAGTCAGAAGACCCCTACCTCCAGCAGCGCCGCGTGCGATTCGTGGGAGCGGCCATCTTGCCTTCCTCCAGCCTCGTGGGGATCGGGATCGTCATGGGCGCCGCCATTTTGTCCTTCATCTCCGACGCCGCCATTTTGCCAACGGGCCCCCGACTCACCCACCGCCGCCTCACCGGGGCTCTACAGCGACGCTCCCGACTCCACAGCGGCCTCCATTACGCTGGATCAATCCAGACCCCATCAGCTAGCCAGGTCCACGATGGACATCCAGGTAAATGGCCGCGCCACAACTTGCCTTTTTGATTCCGGGAGCACGGAGAGCTTCATACACCCTGATACGGTACGGCATTATTCCCTCTCGGTCCAGCCAACGCGCCATCGGATCTCCATGGCCTCAAAATCTCACTCAGCAGACGTCGGCGGCTACTGCGTAGTGACCCTCTCGGTGAAGGGCTCCGTTTATAAAAATGTAAAGCTATTCGTCCTGCCACATCTCTGCGCTGCCGTTCTGCTGGGGTTGGACTTTCATTGTCACTTTAAGAGCGTCACCTTGACATACGGTGGACCTCTTCCCCCGCTCACTGTCTGCAACCAGCAGTTTTTAAATTGCCCGCCGCGCCCCACCTGTAGTCTCTCCACCCTCAAAATCACACCCCCCCCCCTTTCGCCAACCTCACCCGCGACTGCAAGCCTATCGCCACAAAGAGCAGGCGATACAGCACCGGGGACAGATCCTTCCTAAGATCTGAGGTGACGCGGCTCCTGAAAGAGGGGATTATTGAGGATAGTACCAGCCCCTGGCGAGCCCAGGTGGTAGTCGTTAAGACTGGCAACAAGCAGCGCCTGGTCATTGACTACAGCCAGACTATCAACAAGTACACCCAGTTGGACGCATACCCTCTCCCCCGCATAGCCGACATGGTTAATAAGATAGCGCAATATCGCGTTTTCTCGACCATTGACCTCAAGGCAGCAGACCACCAAATCCCTATCCGCCCTGAGGACCGCCAGTACACAGCTTTCGAGGCAAACGGCCGTCTTTTTCACTTCCTCAGGGTTCCTTTCGGCGTCACCAACGGTGTCTCTGTCTTCCAGAGGGAGATGGACCGGATGGTCGACGAGAATGCGTTACAGGCCACATTTCCCTACCTGGACAACGTGACCATCTGCGGCCATGACCTGCAGGACCATGACGCCAATCTTGATAAGTTCCTTCGCACGGCCCAACTCCTAAACCTCACGTACAACAAGGAAAAGTGCATATTCCGCACAGCCCGCCTCGCTATCCTTGGTTGCGTGGTGGAACATGGAGTCATCGGCCCTGACCCTGACCGGATGCGCCCATTGATGGAACTTCCCCTGCCCCACTGTCTCAAGGCCCTCAAAAGGTGCCTGGGCTTCTTTTCCTATTACGCCCAGTGGGTCCCTCATTATGCGGACAAAGCCCGTCCACTTATCAAGTCCACTTCCTTCCCCCTGACGGCGGAGGCCCGCTCAGCCTTTCACCGTATAAAAGACGACATTGCCAAGGCCACCATGCACTCGGTAGATGAGTCCATCCCCTTCCAGGTGGAGAGCGATGCATCCGACTTTGCCCTGGCCGCTACCCTTAACCAGGCGGGAAGACCGGTGGCCTTCTTTTCACGAACCCTCCAGGGCTCCGAACTCAGACACTCCTCTGTGGAAAAGGAGGCACAGGCCATTGTGGAGGCGGTGCGCCACTGGCGGCACTACCTGGCTGGAAAACGATTTACCCTGCTTACTGACCAACGTTCAGTCGCTTTCATGTTCAACAACAAGCAGAGGGGCAAAATCAAAAATGACAAGATTTTGAGGTGGAGAATTGAACTTTCCACCTACAATTACGACATCTTGTACCGGCCCGGGAAACTCAACGAACCCTCAGATGCTCTATCGCGAGGCACATGCGCCACCGCGCAGATCGATAGACTACGGGGCCTCTACAACGACCTCTGCCACCCGGGGGTCACCAGGTTCTTCCATTTCATTAAAGGCCGCAACCTGCCTTACTCCATCGAGGAGGTCAGGACCATGACCAGGAGCTGCCCAGTCTGTGCAGAGTGCAAGCAGCGCTTCTATACGCCTGACAGAGCAAACCTGATCAAGGCCACCCGCCCTTTTGAGCGCCTGAGTGTCGACTTTAAAGTGCCCCTCCCCTCCTCTGACCGTAATGTGTACTTCCTCAACATAGTTGATGAGTACTCCCGTTTCCCTTTCGCCATCCCCTGCCCGGACACGACCACCGCTACGGTCATTAAATGCCTGCACAACCTCTTTGCTCTGTTCGGTTTTCCCAGCTATATTCATAGCGACCGGGGCTCGTCCTTCATGAGCGACGAACTCCGTCAGTACCTGCTCATGAGAGGCATTGCCTCAAGCCGGACCACCAGCTACAACCCCCGGGGGAACGGACAGGTTGAAAGAGAAAACGCGACGGTTTGGAAGGCGGCCCTCCTAGCCTTAAAATCTAGGGGCCTTCCGACCTCCCGTTGGCAGGATGTCCTACCTGATGCACTCCACTCCATCCGGTCACTGCTGTGTACGGCCACCAACGCCACCCCCCATGAGCGAATGTTCATTTTTCCCCGGAGGTCCACATCCGGTACCTCACTACCACACTGGCTGACGTCCCCAGGGCCCGTCCTGCTGAGGAAGCATGTAAGGTCCCACAAAACGGCTCCCCTGGTAGAGAAGGTTCACCTCCTCCATGCCAACCCCCAGTACGCCTACGTGGCATACTCGGACGGGCGGGAGGATACAGTCTCCATTAGAGATCTGGCACCCTCGGGGTCCACTGACCCGTCACCATTGCCCTCCACCACGACCCCCTTCTACACGGCCCAAAATTCAGTAGACCAAATTCTCACCCCTATCCATTCCACCCCAGTAGACGGCATGCCGCGACCCCAGGTCCAGCCGGAGTCCACTCGCCCACCCAACACCAAAGGGGACGATACACCAGTGCCCGACCCCGCTCAAGACGCGTTGTTGGAAGCTGTAACATTGCAACCGTCGCCACGAAGATCTCGACGGCAAACGAAGCCGCCCGACAGATTCGCCTACTCGAACTTTTGATACACTTCACCCCGCCGGACTTAATTTTAAATGAGGGGTGAATGTGGTAAACCACTGTAGTTCACTGTATTCACTTGTTGTTGTTGTTGTTGTTGTTGTCGTTCACTCTTGTTTAACTGTTATGTCTGACTATGCCTCAGCTGACTCCGCCCTCGGCTACTGAGTATAAGGACGGCCGCATGGCAGCTCCAGGCATTCGGTCATCCACTAGAGGCATAGTCCTGATCTGTCTGAAGTGCAATTCAGTAGTTAATAAAAGCCTGTCGTTCTGAACTCTGCTCAGCCTCTCATTAGAATTGATAGCGCATCAGAACCCCTGTGTTGAATCCCAGGGTTAGAATGCCCATTTACTGTCCTACGGTTGGAATCACTGTGTAGAATCCCAGGGTTAGAAACCCCAAGTACAATCCCAGGGTTAGAATCCCCAGGTACAATCCCAGGGTTAGAATCCCCATGTACAGTCCCAGTGTTGGAATCCCCATGTACAGTCCCAGAGCTGGAAACCCGATGTACAGTCCCTGGTTTAGAATCCCCATGTCCAGTCCCAGGGTTAGAATCCCAATGTAAAGTCTAGCATTGGAATCCCCATGTACAATCCCAAGGTTAAAATCCCCATGCTCAGTCCCAGGGTTGGAATACCCATGTACAGTCCCGAGGTTGCAATCCCCATGTACTGTCCCAGGGCTGGAATCCCCATGTTCAGTCCCAGGGTTGGAATCATCATGTACAGTCCCTGATTTGGAATCACCATGTACAGTACCAGGGTTGGAATCCCTGTGTAGAATCCCAGGGTTAGAATCCCCATTTACAGTCCCAGGTTGGCATCACTGTGTAGAATCCCAAGGTTAGAAACCCCAAGTACAATCCCAGGGTTAGAATCCCCAATACAATCCCAGGGATAGAATCCCCATGTACAGTCCCAGTGTTGGAATCCTCACGTACAGTCTCAGAGCTTGAATCCCGATGTACAGTCCTAGGGTCAGAATCCCCATGTACAGTCCCAGGGTTAGAATCCCAATGTAAAGTCCCAGGGTTAGAATCCCCATGTACAATCCCAAGGTTAAAATACCCATGTGCAGTCCTAGGGTTGGAATCCCCATGTACAGTCCCCGGTTAGAATCTCCTTGTACAGTCCCAGGGTTGGAATCCCCATGTACCCTCACAGGTTTAGAATCCCCTTGTACAGTCACAGGGTTGGAATCCCCATGTGCAGTCCCAGGTTTGGAATCCCCAAGTATAGGCCCAGGGTTGGAAAATGTGGTAAACCACTGTAGTTCACTGTGTTCACTTGTTGTTGTTGTTGTTGTTGTTGTCGTTCACTCTTGTTTAACTGTTATGTCTGACTATGCCTCAGCTGACTCCGCCCTCGGCTACCGAGTATAAGGACGGCCGCATGGCAGCTCCAGGCATTCGGTCATCCACTAGAGGCATAGTCCTGATCTGTCTGAAGTGCAATTCAGTAGTTAATAAAAGCCTGTCGTTCTGAACTCTGCTCAGCCTCTCATTAGAATTGATAGCGCATCAGAACCCCTGTGTTGAATCCCAGGGTTAGAATGCCCATTTACTGTCCTACGGTTGGAATCACTGTGTAGAATCCCAGGGTTAGAAACCCCAAGTACAATCCCAGGGTTAGAATCCCCAGGTACAATCCCAGGGTTAGAATCCCCATGTACAGTCCCAGTGTTGGAATCCCCATGTACAGTCCCAGAGCTGGAAACCCGATGTACAGTCCCTGGTTTAGAATCCCCATGTCCAGTCCCAGGGTTAGAATCCCAATGTAAAGTCTAGCATTGGAATCCCCATGTACAATCCCAAGGTTAAAATCCCCATGCTCAGTCCCAGGGTTGGAATACCCATGTACAGTCCCGAGGTTGCAATCCCCATGTACTGTCCCAGGGCTGGAATCCCCATGTTCAGTCCCAGGGTTGGAATCATCATGTACAGTCCCTGATTTGGAATCACCATGTACAGTACCAGGGTTGGAATCCCTGTGTAGAATCCCAGGGTTAGAATCCCCATTTACAGTCCCAGGTTGGCATCACTGTGTAGAATCCCAAGGTTAGAAACCCCAAGTACAATCCCAGGGTTAGAATCCCCAATACAATCCCAGGGATAGAATCCCCATGTACAGTCCCAGTGTTGGAATCCTCACGTACAGTCTCAGAGCTTGAATCCCGATGTACAGTCCTAGGGTCAGAATCCCCATGTACAGTCCCAGGGTTAGAATCCCAATGTAAAGTCCCAGCGTTGGAATCCCCATGTACAATCCCAAGGTTAAAATCCCCATGTTCAGTCCCAGGGTTGGAATCCCCATGTACAGTCCCAGGGTTAGAATCCCCATGTACAGTCCGAGGGCTGGCATCCCCATGTACAGTCCCAGGGTTGGAATCGCCATGTACAGTCACAGGGTTGGAATCCCCACGTATAGTCCCAGGATTAGAATCCCCGTGTACAGTCCCTGAGTTAGTATCCCCGTTTATTCTACACATCAGCAAGTTCACAAGTGACTGCAGCAGTTGGATTCTGATGTTTTTACTGCTGTTAATCACATCCAGGACTGAATCATATTAATTCTGACAGTTGGCGTTTGTTTCTGCTGATGTTAATAACCCGTGTAACTGGGCTGGAGTTTAATATTCTGGATATATGTCAAATAAATTAGCTTTGCTTTAAACACATTGTTGTGGATTTTTGTCGTTCCCACCTGAGTGTTTAGCATCACCTGGCTGGAGCTCAGAAAGGACAATCTGGGGGGGGATCGTACGGCGGGAACAGAACTATAGCCTGGACACAGTCTGTCAGGGCCACACTGAGAGGGGCAAACAGCACTTTGGTCTTTCTCGCCTCTCTTCATGACAGCAATGTCCCCGTGCAGGTCAATCTTGAGGCCTGTAAGGAATGTGTCCCAGCCGCTCTTTTCCATGGGTCAGAGCTCCTCGGCACGGAACAGAAGGCTCCTTTACAACTGTGTTTAGAGTCAGGATGAACAACGGTGAATGCTGGAAACGTGCTGTCAAATCAGAGATTGGTGTCAAACTGCGATCTGTTCCTGACTGAAAGTGAAACGGCAGGGTTAAGTTTCCAGTCTAAAAATGATTGGTAATTATTCTATGAAGGTTTAATGTGTTCATAGAATGGTTACAGCACAGAATGTGGTCATTCAGCCCATTGAGTCTGTGCCGGCTCTCTGCAAGAGCACATCAGCTAGTCCCACTCCCCACCCTTCCCTCGTAGCCCTGCAAATTTTTGTCCTTCAGGTACTCATCCAATTCCCTTTTGAAAGCCACGATTGAATCTGCCTCCACCACCCTTTCAGGCAGTGCATTCCCGATCCTAACCACTCACTGCGTAAAAAGTTTTTCCCCATGTCACCTTTGGTTCTTCTGCCAATCACCTTAAATCTGTGTCCTCTGGTTCTCGACCCTTCTGCCAACGGGAACTGTTTGGCCTAGAAATTCAGTATCGCCACGTTTGGGGCGCTATAGTCGAGTGTGCGCTAAATTTAGCGCCTGGCGCAAATTATCGCCACCTTCAGCGAAATTGACTTGCTTCGCCCCAAGAGGTTCTAGGTGCGCTAAATCAGGCGCTGCATGACTATCCTAAGGCGCTAAGCCGGAGAGGAAAGGCGCTACCACCAAGGGCGGGCGCAGCGCAGGTGCGGCCAGTTAGCGATTGCAGGCAGACACGCTGGCGCCGGTCACCTCTTAAAGGGGGAGGGTCGATTTGGCTTGCAGCCACGCCCTGCACATTGGAGCTCTGATTCACAGCCTGGACAGACCTGCTGCGACATTGCTAAGCCTACGACCATGAAGAGGGCCAGGGAGCGAGCGCAGCGGTTCAGTGAGGGGGCGCTGAAGGTTCTGGTTGGTGTGGTCGAGTGCAGGCGATCTATCCTCTTTCCGGGCAGTGGCAGGAGGCCGCTGCCCAACGAATATCGAAAAGCTTGGAGGGAGGTGGCACACAGACTGACCTCCAGCAGCATGGTACCTAGGACCCCGACGCAATGCAGGAAGAAGTTCAACGACCTCACTCGGGTTGTCAGGGTGAGTACCCTTTCCAGTATCCTCTTCATCCCTGCATGTGCACCTCACTTTATGGCCAAAGTGCCCTGAAAGCCCCAATGCCCAACCCTCATCCAACACCTATTGGCCTCTCATGAAACTCACATGCACATTCACCACTTTACACACTGTAAGGGCTGTTCGACCATGGGAGGCAGTGCAGCCAAGATCAGGGCTTCACACTGTAAGGGCTATTCCACCATGGGAGGCAGTGCAGCCAAGATCAGGGCTTCACACTGTAAGGGCTATTCCACCATGGGAGGCAGTGCAGCCAAGATCAGGGCTTCACACTGTAAGGGCTATTCCACATGGGAGGCAGTGTAGCCAAGATCAGGGCTTCACATGGTAAGGCCTATTCCACCATGGGAGGCAGTGCAGCCAAGATCAGGGCTTCACACTGTAAGGGCTATTCAACCATGGGAGGCAGTGCAGCCAAGATCAGGGCTTCACTCTGTACTCAGAGCCCGTCCTTTCCCTTGCAGGGCAAGCTGGCCCACAATAGGAGGCAGCAGCAACTGACCGGGGAAGGCCATCCTGAACTTAAAGACCTCAGCGATCTGGAGCAGCGAGTGGAACAGATTATGGCAGGCCGGCTGATTGGCCCTGTCGCCACTGGAGATGTCGACCCCATTCTGGACAGCAATGGTAAGGTCTCTCTTTCCACTTGTGCCTCACACCAGCATCCACTTGTGCCTCCCTCGCTGCCACCCTGTCCTCACGCTAAAGCAAATCTTGTACCTCCCTGCTTTCAGGTGCTAATTCACCAGGTGAGGAGGCGGGCCCTCAAGCTGCCACTGTGAGTGATTCGGAAGGTGAGGAGGAGGAAGAGGAAGCCGGAACATCAGTGCCACCCTCAGCCGAGGCAGCCCATGGCCATAATGGGGACACGTCTTCCCTGGAGGGGAGCAGGGGGGAAGGGTCTGAGGAGGGTGAAGCTCTGGGGCCCAGCGGGCTGCAGCAATGCGGGGGGGGTAGAGAAGCTCAGCGGCCTTCTCCCCAGAGGGAGAGTCTGGCCTCCAGTCCTGCTACTGTGAGCGTAGAGGAGGTGAGGCTCCTTGCTGAAATGGGCGCTCAGGTGGAGCACAGGCACACTGAGCTCATGGCTGCAGTGGCAAGGATGCCTGACTCCATAGAGTCACTAGCAAGGAGTGTACAGGAATTCAGGGCAGCACAGGTAAGGAGTCTGCAGGACTTCGGTGCAGCACAGGCGGCTTCCAGCCAAGTGCTTAGTCGTGCCATGCAGTTACTGGCTGGTCTGATGCAGACACAGATCAGGGCCACATGAGCACTATCTGCTGCCACCCTCACTGGATTGGGCAGGATTCGCCGGGGCCCTTGCCGCGCCGCAGTAGGCCAGCAGTATGTGCTTCAGCAGATTGCTGCGCATGCTTCAGTGCTGCCCCGTGCGAGTGCCAGTGTCTCGTCCGACCAGGGAGTGCCTGTGCTCTGTCAGGTTGGCAGCATTCCTGCTGCCAACAATTTCACTCCTCCACTGCAGCTGTCACCACCCATAGGGCAGACTGCTGCCGCCCAAGCAGAGTTGGAGCAGTCAGCAGCCGGGCCCTCCAGGCCCAGAGCTGGTCCAGGCCATCCCCCAAGGGCATCTGCCGACTCACTATCTGACACTCAGCAGCCTTCCCCCAGCCTTGCTGCAGCCACTGGGGTCCCATTGCGGAGGAGCTGCAGGGTGGGAAGGGGCCAATCTCGCAAGTGAGGCAGATCACCCTCGCAGGCCAAAAAGTAGGAGGTGTGGCAAAATGCTGTGTTTTTTTTTGTGAAGGCCGAGGATCATGGTCATTTTTGGTTAACTCTTTTGTTCATTGTCTCCAGGTTGTGAGAGCCAGTTATGTGTCTGATTGTTTTTTGGGGGGTTTCTCTGCATTGGTTTGTGTTGAGTCTGAGTGTCCCAGATATGCTTATTCTAAATCACTGGACACAGACAACAAGAATAACTTAAACAGGTCTTTACTAAACGAAGGTCAGGGCTGAACTGCTTAGCAAATTACTACACAGAGTTTATATACTGGTGTGGTCACCACCGGTACTACAATATACAGTAGCCAAGAGAAAGTAGTCCATCTCTTAAGGTAATCTCTTAAGGTGGTACAGGTTACATACACCACAATTCCTCCCTTTTTAGCTTAACAGTGTACATCCCAATTTAAACATAACATGGATAACATATATACAACTTCATGCAAAACTGTTCAAAGATTCAGTCTCTGAGGAGGCCTCCTGATCCGAGTTGGATAACGCCTTTCAGGGGTCTCTGATACTCGTTGCTGGGGTGACTCATCTAGTTGATCTCTTATGGATTGGACATCATCAGATACATTGGCGTCTGAGGTAGATGCTTCAGGTTCACTAACTTCTTCCACTGGTGTCTCTGTGGTAGTCATGGGTTCGACCCTTGTTCTCGATTCTACAAGTTGGTCAGCATGACGTCGTATTACGTTTTCACCAATATCTACCGTGTACATCAGGGGTCCTTGTCTGGCACGAATTGTTCCAGATTGCCATTTCTCATTCTTATAGTCCCGGGCTAACACTGGTTGTCCTATTTCGAAACTCCGAGTGGTCTTGTTATTTATATGCTGGAACTGTTTGTTTTCGACTTCCTTCCGCACATTTGGTTTTAACAAGTCCAACCTGGACCGCAACCTCCTGTTATAGAACATCATGGCAGGGCTTTGATTTGTCACTGCATGAGTGGCGTTTCGATATGCCATTAGGAAATTGTCCACCTTGTGTTGTAGTGGAATCTGGTCTTCGCTCACGGCCTTTATCGCCTTTTTGAACGTTTGTACAAATCTCTCGGCCAACCCATTTGTAGCCGGATGATATGGGGCAGAGGTATAATGTTTCACCCCATTCTTCTTCATGAATTTCTGGAATTCTTCTGACACGAACTGCGGTCCGTTGTCTGAACATATTTGTTCTGGCAATCCATTTCTTGCGAATATCGTTCTTAGAACTGCGATCGTCTTTTCCGAGGTAGTGGTCGCCATCTTAATCACTTCTGGCCATTTAGAATGTGCGTCTACCACAATTAAAAACATGGAGTCCATGAATGGACCTGCGAAGTCAATATGTACACGTTGCCATGGGGTTGAAGGCCATTCCCATGGATGCAGCGGTGCAATTGGAGGTGCATTTTGAACTTTTTGGCACCCTGAGCAGCTTTTAGTCAGATCCTCTATTTGTTGGTCGATACCTGGCCACCACACATAAGCCCTAGCAAGGCTTTTCATCTTGACTCCCCCCAGATGACCTTCATGCAGTTCCTTTAGAACTCTCTCCCTTAATTTAGGAGGAATAATCACCCTTGTTCCATATATCAATGTTCCTTGACAGACGGACAGCTGTTCTCGTCTGGCTGAGAATGCCGGTAACAGTGGTTCACCATGAGCTGGCCATCCCTTCACTGTCAATTCGTAGACCCAAGACAGTGTCGGGTCGTTCCTGGTTTCTCTCTCAATACTTGCATTGGTGACTGGTAAACATTCGATGATGGTCGAGTGAAATAACTCAACAGGGTCAACTGTCGGTGCCTCTTCCGCTGTAGGTAGTGGCAGGCGCGACAGCCCATCAGCATTACCATGTTGCTTTGTACCTTTGAATTCGATCTGATATTGATGTGCCCCTAGGAAAAGGGACCATCTCTGGAGCCTCTGCGCTGTCATCACTGAAACACCCTTCTTAGGGTTAAAAATGGAAACCAACGGCTGGTGGTCTGTCAGCAGCGTAAACTTTTGCCCTTGCAGGTAATGATTAAATTTTTTTACTCCCCACACAAGGCTGAGAGCCTCCCTATCTATCTGAGCATAGTTGCGCTCAGCGGAGGTCAATGATCTGGATGTGAATGCGACTGGTCTTTCCAAGCCATTTGGCAACTTATGTGAGAGCACTGCCCCAATACCATATGGAGAAGCACCACAATCTAAACGAATAGGCAGCGTTGGGTTAAAGTGAGCCAACACTTCCTTAGAGGTGATCAATGCCTTGCTTTTGTGAAAGGCCCGCTTATAGTCCTTGCTCCACTTCCATGGCACTCCCTTCTGCAAAAGAGCGCTCAGCGGGTGTAGCACCGTGGATAAATTTGGCAGAAACTTATGGTAATAGTTAATCAACCCTAGGAACGACCTCAACTGGGATACATTTTCCAGAGCGGGAGCCTTCACAACAGCTTCGATCTTGTCAGGTGACTTGTGAAGCCCCTCCTGGTCAATGACGTGACCACTGTACGAGATTTGCTTCTGAAAGAACTCATACTCACATTTCTGGTGATTAACTCAAAGCCCATATTCTTTCAATCTGGTGAGCACCTGTTCCAAATTTGCAAGGTGTTCCTCATCATCATCTCCTGTAATCAGAATGTCATCCAGGTAGCATTGTGTGCCTGGAATTCCCTGTAATACCTGCTCCATGGCCCTTTGCCAAATCGCTGGAGCCGATGCCACTCCAAAAACCAGTCTATTATACCGATATAAGCCCTTATGCGTGTTGATCGTGAGATACTGGCGTGACGCTTCATCAACTTCCATCTGTAAGTACGCCTGCGCCAGGTCTATCTTGGTGAAGTGTTTCCCGCCAGACAATGAAGCGAAGATATCCTCAATCCGTGGAAGCGGATATTGCACCGTGTGAAGCACCGGATTAACAGTGATCTTGAAATCGCCACAGATGCGAACATTCCCCGGTTCCCCCGGCTTGTTACTCGATGAACGCTTCATGACGGGAACAATGGGCATGGCCCATTCACTCCAGTCCACCTTTGACAGTACTCCAGAACGTTCTAGTCCTTCCAGCTCAGCTTCCACAGCAGGTCGTATCGCATAAGGTACCGGTCTAGCTTTGAAAAATTTCGGGTTTGCATGTTCTTCAACCTTGATGTTTGCCGTAATTCCTTTCAGTGTTCCCAGTCCCTGCTGGAACACCTCTTTAGCATCATCCAATATTCTGGACAGTCGTTTAGGTTTGACATCGTCCTTTTTACCGGAATCTACAGTTAGTGCTTTTAAGGAATGCCAGTCCATATTTATTCTCCTGATCCATTCCCGTCCCAGTAGTGGTGGACCTCCCTCAGGTAACACATATAAGTCCATTCCTCGGCTTTCTTTACCCTTGTGGACCACCTTTACCTTTATCTTTCCAATGGGGTATACTCTTTGCCCCGTGTATATTTTCAATACAATCTCCGTATCCCTTAGGGGAATGTGTGGAAATAACCTTTTGTAATCTTGCTTATTCATGACTGTCAATGCCGATCCAGTGTCCAATTCCATCTTCACTTGGACTCCTGCTATCTGAAGTGTGACCCAGATAGTTTGGTGGTCTGCTGTGTTACCCACATTATGTATTCTTAGACAACCCAGTTCCTTACTGCTGGAGTCTGAATCCATCTTCTGTTCATCCGAACTGTTCTCTGTCACCTTGTGTACCTTTTTGCACTTTTCCTGCGATGACATTTTGTTGCTGGTCTTCTTTCCTGACCGGCATACTTTAGCTATGTGACCGAGCTTGCCACATTTTCTGCATTCCTGATTTTTGAACCACCACTGGATCTGATCGTGCGTTGTTCTTCCGCAATGATAACACTTTACTGCACCCAATGCCATTTGATTGGTGCTGAGTTCCGATGACCTTAGCTGCATTTCCACGGTGCCGCTTGCTGCGGCCTCGTGCGATGCTGCAATGGTGACAGCTTTAGCAAGCGTAAGGTCCTTTTCCTCTAGCAGTCGCTTTTGTGTTCCTTCTTTTAATAATCCACACACGAATTTATCTCTCAGAGCATCTGCTAGTCCTGTACCAAACTGACAGTACTTTGCTAGCTTGCGCAGTTCAATTAAGAATTCAGTGTTGCTTTCCTCTTTCAGCTGCGTTCTTCTGTAAAATTTAAATCATTCCGCTATCAGCAGCGGCGTGGGGTTTAAATGTTCTTGCAGGATAGTAACAATATTCGCGAAAGTCTGATCTGCTGGTTTATCTGGTGTTACAAGGTGCCTCAATAACCCGTACATCTTCGCACCCATTGAGTTTAATAAGGTTATTGCTTTCTTATCATCTGGTACCTCATTTGCTGTACAATAAACTCCAATGCGTTCTACATACGTGGCCCAATCTTCAACATCGCTATCAAAAGCAGTGATGTTACCGTGTTTAGGCATCCTTGAGAGTTTCTTTAAATATTTTATTTTCCCAAAATGGCGGCTTCCTGCGCTTGGCGGCTTTTCCCGCGCTTGTCTTCTTCCCCCGCCGACTACAATGGCGGCTTCCCGCGCTTGGTGGCTTTTCCCGCGCTTGTCTTCTTCCCCCGCCAACTACAATGGCGGCTTCCCGCGCTTGTCTTCTTCCCCCGCTGGCTACAATGGCGATGACCGCGCTGTTGCCATTCTCGCCTCCCAGTGGTTCTTAATTTCCCCGACACTGCTTTTGCTCCCCCGCGGTTCTCGTGGGCATTAACGCTTCCCTCGTTGCTGCGGCTCTCAGCCCCGATTGCAGCCCGGCCCTTTACACCGGCTGTGGTCGAGTTCTCCGCGGTTCTCGTGGCCTTAACGCTGCCCTTGTCGCTGCACCTCTCGGCCCCGATTGCAGCCCGGCCCTTTTCACCGGCTGCGGTCGAGTTCTCCGCCCTTTTTCCTCCGGTTTCCCTCCCCTACTCCACTGACAACGCGGCCGACTTTCTGCCCGTGTCGCTAGATCGGCTTACCCACCACCGTGGTAGAAGGATGATCACTGCCTGTCGCTGATGGAGGACTTCGTGGTCAGTAATTTCAACCCGGGTTCTCGATGCCTCCCGTGCGATGCGGTGCTCAGCAGGATGATGAGGGCGGATGCCACTTCTCGACGCCCGTTCTGAGGTTGAAGCTGCCTTGGATGCAAAACCGCCGCAGGGTAAGATCGGACTCGTCGCCACTGTTGAGTCTGAGTGTCCCAGATATGCTTATTCTAAATCACTGGACACAGACAACAAGAATAACTTAAACAGGTCTTTACTAAACGAAGGTCAGGGCTGAACTGCTTAGCAAATTACTACACAGAGTTTATATACCGGTGTGGTCACCACCGGTACTACAATATACAGTAGCCAAGAGAAAGTAGTCCATCTCTTAAGGTAGTCTCTTAAGGTGGTACAGGTTACATACACCACAGTTTGTCATGCGGGAAGGGCACAGAGTTTGTTAAACAAATATTTGTCTTTATTCAGATTGTGCATGTTTGCACTTTGAACTATTTGTTGCCTTGACTGGCTCAGGGTTTGCGGACCGGTTCCATTCATGTTCTTTCGATGGCACAAGCCATTCCCTCAGAGGGGGCCTAGAACCGACTTGCAATAAGCTGCTGACGGACGGCCCTTGCACTTTGTGCCTCCCTCCCATCTTGGTGTTCCTCCTCCTCCTCCTCCTTCTCCTCCTCCTCCTCCTCCTCCTCTGGTGGTCCTCCAATGTCTGCTGGCAGTGGCTGAGTCCTGAGGATAGCCAGGTTGTGCAGCATGCAGCACACTACAATGAAATGGGAGACTCACTCAGGCAAGTACTGAAGGGCTCCCCGGAATGGTCCTGACAGTGGGACCATTGCTTTAGCACGCCGACTGTGTACTCAATGGTGTTCCTGGTCGCTTGATGGCTGTCATTGTATCGCTCTTCAGCAGGGGTGCTGGGCGCACGGAGCGGGGTCATCAGCCAGGTGCTCAAAGGATAGCCCTTGTCCCCGAGAAGCCAGCTTCCTGGGTGAGCCGGGGCTTCGAAAAGGTCTGCCACAGAAGTCTGGCGCAGGATGAAGGCGTCGTAGCTGCTGCCTGGAAAGCGGGCATTGACAGCTAGTATCAGCTGTCTGTGGTCACACACCAATTGCATGTTCAATGAATGGAACCCCTTCCGGTTGCGGTAATCCTCGGCATTCTCTAGAGGCACCCGCAAAGCCACATGCATGCAGTCAATGGCGCCCTGGACCATGGGGAAGCCCGCTATTCTTGCAAATCCCATTGCGTGCTCCTGCTGCTTGTCCAGGGTCATGGGATAGGAAATGTATTGACGTCTCCTTTTGAAGAGGGCATTCGTGACTTGGCAGATGCAGCAATGCACCGTGAACTGGGAGACATTGGCAATGTCCCCAGTAGCGGATTGGAAGGAGCCGGTGGCATAGAATTTGAGAGCCACTGTCACCTTCACTGCCACCGGCAGAGACGTCCTGCTCCTCAGCTAAGGCTGCAGATCTGTCTGAAGCAGGTGGCAGATCTCAGTGACCATCTCCCTTCTGAATCGAAGCCTCCAAATACACTGCTCCTCAGACATGTTGAGGTATGAGAACTGCTGGCGGTATACCCTGGGAGGGTAAGGCCTCCTGTGCCGACGCCTATTGGCCCTCCTCCATCTGGCCATGATTGGCACTTTCTCTCGGCGTCTCTGAGCCCTCTCAATGCAATGGAGAAATCCAATGTTTCCACCCATTGCAGTCCCCGTTATATGTGACCACTCAAGGCTATGGCACTGAAAAATCAATCCAACTGCAAAGCTCTGGCCTGAAGCCAGTAGTACCTGTGCGAGCGCTGAGTCAATGTAGAAAGCTCTCTCCCTTTGTCGCTCTGCAAATCTCTCTCTCTCTCACAGAAGGAGTGGTCCAAAAATGGCTACCACTAAGAAGGCAGGAAGAGCCCCCTTTAAATAGTGCCCCCCCAGCCCCACAGCGACTGGGAACTGTTCCACTCAACCAGTCGCTGGGAGCACCAGGCAGAAAGAAGTGGGGCGCCACTGAAGTTCCAGTTCGGGGCACGCCAAGGGCGTTGCACCATGAAATGACATCAGGATCTGCGCGCGCAGCTGAGCGGGCATTACGGTTTTGTGCCACCGCTAAATGTCTGCTCAATTTCACGAGAGGCGCGGTTCGTGCCGCGCCCGTGCGTTAGCCGCTTCGCACCCCACTTATCGCCCTCTTAAGGCGCTAGCGGCTGGCGCAAACAACTGAATTTCTCTCCCTTTCTCTTTATCTACTCTGCCCAGACCCCACATCATTTTGAACACCTCTATCAAATCTCCTCTCAATCTTCTCTGCTCCAAGGATAACAACCCCAGCTTCTCCAGTCTATCAAAGTAACTGAGGTCCCTCATTCCTGGAATCATTCTCGTAAATCTTTTCTGCACCTTCTCTAAGGCCGTCACATGCACGGTGGCATAGTGGTTAGCACTGTTGCCTCACAGCGCCAGGGACCCGGGTTCGAATCCGGCCACGGGTGACTGTCTGTGTGGAGTTTGCACATTCTCCCCGTGTTTGCGTGGGTTTCCTCCGGGTGCTCCGGTTTCCTCCCACAGTCCAAAGATGTGCGGGTTAGGTTGATTGGCTATGATAAATTGACCCTTAGTGTTAGGGGGATTAAATACGTGGGGTTACAGGGATAGGGTGGGATATGTGTTGGCGTAGGGGTTACGGGGATCGGGTGGGATATGTGTCGGTGCAGGCTCGATGGGCCGAAATGGCCTCTATCTGCACTGTGGGGTTTCTTTGATTTCTGTGAAGTGTGGTGCCCAGAATTGGACACAGTACTCCAGTTGGGGCCAAACCAGTGTTTCATCATCATTTCCACACTTTTGTACTCTATACCTCTATTTATTAAGACCAGGGTCCCGTAAGCCTTTTTAACTGCTTGCTCAAACTGCCCTGCCACCTTCAAGGATTTGTGCACACATACCCCTAGGTCTCTCTGTTCATGCACCCACTTTAGGATTGTACCATTTAGTTTACATGTCCTCTCCTCATTCTTTCCACCAAAATGTATCACTTCACACTTTTCTGCGTTAAATTTCATCTGCCACGTGTCCGCCCATTTCACCAGCCTGTCTATGTCTTCCTGATGTCTATCACTCTCCTCCTCACTGTTCACTATAAATGCAACTTTGTGTCATCTGCAAATTTTGAAATTGTGATCTGTACACCCATGTCCAAGTCATTAATATATATCAAGAAAAGCAGTGGTCCTAGAACCGACCCCTGGGAAACACCACTGTATACCTTCCTCCAGTCCGAAAAACAACGGTTCACCACTACTCTCTGGTTCCTGTCACTTAGCCAATTTCGTATCCATGCTGTCACTGTCCCTTTTATTCCATGGGCTTCAACTTTGCTGGCAAGCCTATTATGTGGCACTTTGTCAAACGCCTTTTGGAAATCCATGTACACCACATCAACCGCATTGCCCTCATCAACCCTCTCTGTTACCTCATCAAAACACTCAATCAAGTTGGTTGAACACGATTTGCCTTTAACAAATGCGTGCTGGTTTTCCTTAATTAAACCACACCTATCCAAGTGACTATTAATTTACACCCTTTTTGAACAATGGTGTAACATTTGCAATTCTCCAGTCCTCTGGCACCACTCCCATATCTAAGGAGGATTGCAATATTATGGCCAGGACCTCCACAATTTCCTCCCTCAATTCCCTCAGCATCCTAGGATGCATCCCATCCACTCCTGGTGATTTATCTACTTTAAGTACAGCCAGTCTTTCTAATAACTCATCTTTATCAATTTTTATCCTATCAAGTATCTCCACTACCTCCTCCTTTACTATGTCTATGGCAGCATCTTCTTCCTTGGTGAAGACTGATGCAAAGTACTCATTTAGTGCTTCAGCCATACCCTCTGCCTCCATGCGTAGGTCTCCTTTATGGTCCCTAATCGGCCCCACCCCTCCTCTTACTATCCGTTAACTATTTATATGCCTATAGAAGACTTTTGGATTATCTTTTATGTTGGCTGCCATTCTATTCTCATACCCTCTCTTTGCCCCTCTTATTTTCTTTTTCACTTCTCCTCTGACCTTTCTATATTTAGCCTGATTCTCAGATGTATTTGCAACCTGACATCTGTCATACGCGCTCCTTTTCTGCTTCACCATATTCTCTATCTCTTTTGTCATCCAGGGAGCCCTGACTTTAGTTGCCCTGCCTTTCCCCCTAGTGGGAATGTACCTCAACTGTACCTGAACTATTTCCTCTTTAAAGGCAGCCCATTGTCCCATTACAGTTTTGCTGCTAATCTTTGATTCCAGTTTACCCGGGCCAGATCCGTTCTCATCCCACTGAAATAGGCCATCCCCCAGTTAAACATTTTTACTCTAGATTGCTCCCTGTCCTTTTCCATAGCTAATCTAAACCTTATGATACTATGATCACTGTTCCCTAAATGTTCACCAACTGACACTTGCTCCACTTGACAAACCTCATTCCCCAGAACCAGATCCAGCAATGCCTCCTCCCTCGTTGGGCCAGAAATGTACTGATCAAGAAAGTTCTCCTGAACACACTTCAGAAATTCTTCCCCTTCTCTGCCCTTAACACTATTACTATCCCAGTCTATATTGGGACAGTTGAAGTCCCCCATTATCACTACTCTATAGTTCTTGCACCTCTCTGTAATTTCTCTGCAAATTTGCTCCTCCATATCTTTCCCACTATTTGGTGTCTATAGAATACACCTAGTAGTGTAATGGCACCTCTATTATTTCTTAACTCTAGTCATATAGATTCTGTCCTTGACCCCTCCAGGACATCCTCCCTCTCCAGCACTGTAACATTCTCCTTGACCAATACTGCCACATCACCTCCTATCTTTCCTTCCCTATCTTTCTTGAACACTTTATAACCAGGAATATTTAATACCCAATCCTGCCCTTTTTTGAGCCAGGTCTCAGTTATTGCCACAACATCATATTCCCATGTGGCTATTTGTGCCTGCAGCTCACTTACCTTGTTTACTACGCTTCGTGCGTTCACATACATACACTGTAAACCCATCTTAGACCATCCTGTATTCTCTCTTAGTTTGACCCCACCTAATACCTTACTATTTCTTACTTTAGTGCTCTCTGCCTCTCCCAATCCTTTGAGCACTTTATTTCCCCTTTCTAATGTTACATCCTGGTGCCCATCCCCCTGCCAACTTAGTTTAAACCCTCCCCAACTAGCAAACCTCCACGCGAGGATATTGGTACCGGCTCTGTTGAGGTGCAACCCGTCCGGCCTGTACAGGTCCCACCTCCCCCAGAACCGGCCCCAATTCCCCAGGAATCTGAAGCCCTCCCTCCTGCACCATCTCTCCAGCCACACATTCATCTGCTCTATCCTTCTATTTCTATACTCACTCGCACGTGGAATCCCCTCCCACTATCGCTTTCCATGTCTTCCTCCTCCACCCCTGTGCAGCTGAGCCACCCGTGGTGCCATGGACTTGGCTCTGGCTGTACTCCCCAGAGGAACCATCACCCTCACCAGTACTCAGCACAGAATACTGGTTGGAGAGCGAGATAGAAACATAGAAGATAGGAGCAGGAGTAGGCCATTCGGCCCTTCGAGCCTGCTCCGCCATTCAATGAGATCATGGCTGATCATCCAAATTCAGTACCCTTCTCCCCATATCCCTTAATCCCTTTAGCCTTAAGAAATATATCCAACTCCTTCTTGAATATAGTTAATGAACTGGCCTCCACTGCCCTCTTTGGCAGAGAATTCCACAGGTTCACCAGAGATGCACTCCGGGGACTCCTGCACTACCTGCCTGGTCCTCCTCTTCTGTCTGGCAGTCACCCATTCCCTCTCTGCCTGTGCACTCATTAGCCACGGGGTGACCACCTCCTGAAACGTGCTATCCACGTAGCTCTAAGCCTCTCATCACACTCCTGACTTGTGCCTTGTAATGGTGGAAAGGCACAGGATGTGCATCCACTGGACTGAGTGGCCCTGCCGTGCCTTTAATGATTCAACTATTAACTACTTTTTTAAAGTAATTTAACAGAAATAAACTCGACTTAAAAACAATCCCTCCCCAATCTGCCCCTTCCCTGTGCTGAGGTCACTTACCTCGCTCCCTGACACTGGCGCTCCCTCTGGGCTCGTGGGCCTGTCTTTATCTGCGGCCGCTCCTCTCGCTGTCCCACAGCTCTGCTCTCGTGTCTATTAACTTGGGTTCTGTGGCTCCACTCCTCCTTTTCACTCAGACGTCTCCACCACCTTCTTCCTCTCCACCAATTCCTGCCCCCACTCTGCTTGTGAATCACTGCGTTTGCGAATCTCCCAGCTCTGTCTCCAAGCTCTGTGCTCAAGCTCAGTATTTGAAACAATGATCTCGATGCAGGAAATAGTGCTCGGTGTGTTAGTTCCAGGAGATTAAATCAAGGACACCATCACAATCAGCAAAGACAATGACAAAGATCAGAACATTCCAAAGGCTGTCACATGCAGGACCTGTGGAGGAGTTGGACTAACCACATCCAAGAAGTGTTAAACCATGCACACAATAACTGATTTCAAATCTGAAGCAAGAGAGTTCTTTCAAGGGTTGGTTGAAAGGAATTTCAGATGAGTATAAAGTGAGACACTGTAGTTCAGTCTATGACACCCACAAGCCATGTCGTCAAACGGAACCAGCTTGGGGTTAGATGTGGTAGAAGGTGAACTTGGTGAGAAGTGAAATAATCAAGAGTAAGAAAAGCCCAAAAATGGAACAGTGGGTCGTCCTTGTATGTGTCTTCACACTGTTCCCTTTGGGGAACTGTATGAAGTGGTGGAAGGATTTCTGGCCACGTTAACGCACCTTCCGTGACAGTAACCATCTTCATACCAGCTATTAGGGTGGTTAGTCCTATGGCGGGAGGGTTTTACGGGCTCCCACAACCCATATGAGGGGTGGGCCACCCACACCATGGACGCAAGTATCCCGCTGGATGTCAACCCAGAATTTAGAGCTGGAGCTCCGCCTCCACTTGCTGGGACCGTCTGGAGCGGGGTTAGAAACCCTACACCTTCTGGCCCAGCGGCGGGGATGCTACCACTACGCCAAAGGCCCACTCCAACAGTGGGTAACAGAACATCAATAAGTCTCCTCTGATCATGGAGAAATCAAATATTCAGTACACTGTGTTTGAAACAAAGCTGCTTTATTCAATATTTATACAGAATATTAATCTCCAGCCCAGGTATAGGTGTTATTAAGATCAGCAAAAACACACTCTGACTGTGTACTAGAGGTGGAAGTAGTATCATATTAGATAGGAGCAGACTAAGAAAGACTGCAAAAAATTCAAAAATGGGTTTAGAATGCATTTACGTAAACGCTCAAAGTGTGGTGAATAAGGCTGGTGAGCTACAAGCACAATTAGCCATGTGGCAATGTGATGTTGTGGCAATAACGGAAACGTGGCTTAAAAACGGTGAGGACTGGACACTTAATATTCAAGGGTACAAGGTGTTCAGAAAGGATAAGGAAGGAAAAAAGGGAGGTGGGGTGTCAGTGCTGATTAAGGAAGACATTGTAGTGTTGGAAAGGGAGGATGTTCTTGAGGGGACAAGGACAGAATCCATTTGGTTAGAGTTGAGGAACAAAAAGGGTATGATCACACTATTGGGGGTGTTCTACAGGCCTCCAAATAGTGAGAGGGAGGTAGAGGAGCAAATCTGCAGGGAAATCGCAGAGATATGCAAGAGCTATAGAGTGGTGATATTGGGGGACTTTAATTACCCAAATATCGATTGGGATAATGTCAGGGTAAAGGCAAAGGAGGGGGAGGAATTTCTGAAATGTGTTCAGGTGAATTTCCTTGAACAGTATTTTCTTGGCCCAACTAGGAAGGAGGCATCGCTGGATCTGGTGCTGGGGAATGAGGTGGGCCAGGTCGACCAAGTGTATGTGGGAGAACACTTGGGTACGAGTGATCATCGTATCATAAGATTTAAATTAGCAATGGAGAGGAGCAAGGAACAATCTAGAGTGGAACTTCTAAACTGGAATAGGGCTAACTTCAATGGGATGCAAAAGGATCTAGCCAGGGTAAAATGGAACCAAAGACTGACAGGAAAAACTGTAACAGAACAATGGGTGATCTTTAAGGAGATGTTCCAAGTACAATTTCAAAACGCACCTCATTATAAAATACATTTCCTGATTCAGTTACTTCTAGTCCATATAATCAATTTTAACTTCACAAACAAATTATGCCCAGACTTTGTGATTTTACAAAGAAGACAAAAGTAACAATTGCGTTTGGATGCGAGTCATTTATCCTCCCCTTCGAGCAATGTGTCTTGGAAAATAGGATTACACAGGATATACAGCACAGAAACACACCATTCGGCCCAACCAGTCCGGCATTTATGCTCCACTCGAGCCTCCTCCCGTCTTTCCTCATCTAACTCTATCAGCATAACCCTCTATTCCCTTCTCCCTCATATGCTTGTCTAGCCTCCCCTTAAATGTATCGATACTATTCGCTTCAACCACTCCCTGTGGTAGCGAGTTCCACATTCTCACCACTCTCTGGGTAACGAAGTTTCTCCTGAGTTCCCTATTTGATTTCTTGGTGACTATCTTATATTGATGGCCTCTAGTTATGATCTTCCCCACAAGTGGAAACACTCTCTCTGTATCTACTCTATCAAAACCTTTCACAATTTTAAAGACCTCTATTAGGTCACCACTCAGCCTTCTTTTTTCAAGAGAAAAGAGACCCAGCCTGTCCATCCTTTCCTGACAGGTATACCCTCTCATTTCTGGTATCATCCTTGTAAATCTTCTCTGCACCCTCTCCAGTGCCTCTATATCCTTTGTATAATATGGCGACCAGAATTGTACGCAGTGCTCCAAGTGTGGTCTAACCAAGGTTCGATACAAGTTTAGCATAACTTCACTACTTTTCCATTCTATAACAATTCAATTCTATAACAATCGATCCCAATAATTTAACCCAATAGGTTAAAGTCTTAAGTCCAATTTTTTCAGCACACTGCAACATTCGATGTCTGCAGATAACGGGAGATAAATTCTTAAAACTGCTGGATCTCTTGCTCTACCATCAACCTCTTATCAAACTGGAGCTGGCATTGCCTAATATGGTCGTCTCTGGCTACTGCACAGTCCAGAGACACAAGTCTGCATTTTCTTCAACACACATCAACAACATTAGAAGCAGTAAAAACACTGTGGCCTTCCTGGGGCAGCACAAACCACTAGTCTCCAGACTTTTCTTATCCCAACATCATATTTCTGATCGAAACATTCTGTGATGAAAATATCCAAGGCCAGTTGGTTGCAAGCACCAGCTGTTGCTCAGTGAAACCTCTCTCTCTCTCTAATGATACCAACCACATTTCCCCCGATATCGAATGAACTAAACATGAACACCTTTCAGAAGCTGAATTAACCGAGGTCCATATGCCAACACCCCTCTCATCTTCCATTCACTTCAATTGAAAGGAAACCGACAGATTGGGCCAGTCAGGATTTGAAAGGTATTTACAACAGATTCTAGATGTTCTTAGAGTTGGGATCTTTCTCTATTCTGTCCACACGAGGAGTTGGATAACAGACTTTCTCCTGTGAATATAGAGCTGGGGTATTGGGCCGTGATGTGCTCACTTGTTCATCTTGTTGACTCTAAACCTTTGCCAATTATTTGATGTGATCTGTTTACTTGTACGTATTGTTTTAAATACACTTGTTGAGTGGATTCAAATTTAAATTGAAAGCAGGTTTGCAGGCGTGATGCTCCATTCACACATCGAATGTGAGAGAGATGCTGTCCCTCTCCTCCCCTGAATGTGCTGAATCTGGCTGGGTTCAGTTCCACACTCACTGGTTCCCCTCCCTCTCCTCCCCTGAAGGTGCTGACTCTGGCTGGGTTCAGTCCTACACTCACTGGTTCCCCTTCTCTCCTTGATGAAGGGAATGCAATGGATGTTGTCCATATGGATATTAGGAAGTCTTTTGACAAAGTACCACATAGAAGGCTGGTTAACAAAATTGAAGCTCATGGAATAGGTGGGTCAGTGGCAGCTTGGTAAGGAATTGGCTTAAGGACATAAAACAGCGAATTGTGGTAAATGTCAGTTTTTCAGACTGGAGGATGTAGACAGTGGTGTTCCCCAATGGTCAGTACTATATATAAATGACCTGGATATTGGAATACAAAGTAGAATTTCTAAATTTGCCAATGACACCAAACATGGGGGGGTCTGGCAAACAGTGAGGATGATACCAATCGACTGCAACACGACATAGAAAGGCTAGCAGAATGGGCAGACAAGTGGCAGATGGAATTTAATACAGAGAAGTGCGAGGTGATGCATTTTGGCAGCAGGAACAGGGAGAGGCAACATACACTTAATGGCACAGTTTTAAAGAGTGTGCAGGGACAGAGGGACCTGGGAGTTAATGTGCATAGGTCCCTGAAGGTGGCGGGACATATTGAGAGAGTGGTTAACAAAGCATATGGGATCTTGGGTTTCATAAATAGAGGTATTGAGTACAAAAGTAAAGAAGTTATGCTGAACCTTTACCTTCATAAAGTGCTGGTTAGGCTACAACTGGAGTATTGTGTTAAGTTCTGGTCACCACACTTTAGGAAGTATGTGAAGGCCCTTGAGAGGGTGCAGAGGAGATTTACCAGAATGGTTCCGGGGATGGGGAATCTTAGCTACAAGGACAGGTTGGAGAAGCTGGAATTGTTTTCACTGGAGCAAAGGAAGTTGAGGGATATTGGGAAGGCATTTGATCCTGAAGCCCCATCCACTAATGGGTCCTCTACAAAAATGGCCACGCGCGCGCTCTACCGCTTGATGAAGCAAGTTCGCGACCCACAAATCTACAGCTTTTCTTTATAAAGATGGCCACCGTCAGCCTGGGCCTATTACTGGGCAAAAGCCCCGGAGTTGCAAACGCGGAACCTGTAAATTCTCATTCAGGACTTGTGGCCTACAGCAGGTGTTTATGAAGCTTGCCCACCGAGTGCGTTACCTCCCTGCACCCCGCTGATTCATTATCGGTGCAAAAGTCACGTCTCCTGCCTTTGTCCGCTTCCAGGACCCGCACAGCTCGGCTCATAGTGACACTGCGCATGCTCTGAATACAGGCGGGCACTGCGCCTGCACACTGGGCTCCTCCAGTGTGAATAATGCACATTCTCCCCTGCGGGGAGTTAATGTGCCTAGGTCCCTGAAGGTGGCAGGACAATTTGAGAGAGTGGTTAACAAAGCCCCACCATTGAAAGCCCCAATTAGTGAATGGAGAATGAGTCTCTGTGATCCCATTGCGAGAAAATTCATCAATAATTCACACAGAAACCCAAGTGCATGGGCACTCTGCCATGGTTCAGTCCTGGATGTGAGTAATAACAGAATCCAAACCCCTGCAGTCACATGTGAACTCACTGGAGTCTCAGCAGGTGGGGTGAATTTCTTCCCACACACAGGATATTGAAACAGCCTCTCTCCAGTATCAATGCGCTGATCATGCATCAGCTGCTTTGAACTTTGAAAGCTTTTCTCACAGTCATAGTATTTAAAGCAACTGTTCTCAATGTGGACTCTGGAATGTCAACAGTTGCAACAATGGAGTGAATCCCTTCCCACATGTGAAGTATCTAAACGGTCTCTCTCTGTGTGACTGTGCTGGTGTGTCAGTAAATGGGATGGTCGATTGAATCACTTTCCACATACAGAGCAGTGAATGGATTCTCCCCCTTATGAACGTGTTAGTGTGGGAATCGATGAGATAAGCGAGTGACTAAAGATGCTGAAGAGAAAAGACAAGGAAGCAGTGCAGGAAAGTGATAGGGGTAAGGGTAACCAAATTGTGTCAGGTAGAGATAGAGCATTAAGGAGTTATTTTACAACTTCCAAAAAATATATATTCCACTGAGAAGAAAAGGGTGTAAAAGAAAAGACAGCCATCCGTGGCTAAGTAAAGAAATTAAGGATAGTATTCGACTAAAAACAAGGGTATATAAGCTCGCCAAATCTAGTGGGAGGATAGAGGATTGGGAAAACTTTAAAAGACAGCAAAAAATAACAAAAAGATTGATTAAGAAAGGGAAGATAGATTATGAAAGTAAATCAGCAAAAAATATAAAAACAGATATTAAGAGTTTTTATAGTTATATAAAAAGAAAAAGGGTGGTTAAAGTAAATGTTGGTCCCTTAGAGGATGAGACCAGGAAATTAATGGTGGGAAATATGGAGATGGCAAAAACACTGAATGAATATTTTATATCAGTCTTTACAGTAGAAGACACTAAGAATATCCCAACACTGGACAAACAGGGGGCTAAAGGGGGGGAGGAGCTAAACACGATCAAAATCACTAAGGAAGTGGTACTCGGTAAAATAATGGGAAACAAGGTGGATAAATCACCTGGACCTGATGGCTTACATCCTAGGGTCTTGAGGGAAGTGGCGGTAGGGATTGTAGATGCATTGGTAATAATTTTCCAAAACTCCCTGGACTCGGCAAAGGTCCCGGCAGACTGGAAAACTGCTAATGTAACACCCTTATTTAAAAAGGGCAGTAGACAGAAGGCTGGAAACTATAGACCGGTTAGCCTAACATCTGTGGTAGGTAAAATTTTGGAGTCCATTATTAAGGAGACAGTAACAGGACATTTGGATAATCATAATTTAATAGGACAAAGTCAGCATGGTTTATGAAGGGGAAGTCATGTTTGACAAATTTGCTGGAGTTCTTTGAGGAAGTAACATATAGGGTGGATAAAGGGGAACCAGTGGACGTATTGTATTTAGACTTCCAAAAGGCATTTGACAAGGTGCCACACAAAAGATTATTGCTTTAAGATAAAAAATCACGGAATAGGGGGTAATATTCTGGCATGGATAGAGGATTGGCTATCTAACAGAAGGCAGAGAGTTGGGATAAATGGTTCATTCACAGACTGGCAATCAGTAACTAGTGGTGTTCCGCAGGGGTCAGTGCTGGGTCCCCAACTCTTTACAATCTATATTAACAATTTGGAGGAAGGGACCGAGTGTAACAATTCAAAGTTTGCAGATGATACTAAGATGGGAGGGAAAGTAGTGAGTGAGGAGGACAAAAAAACCTGCAAGGGGACATAGACAGGCTAAGCAAGTGGGCAGAGATTTGGCAGATGGAATACAATACTGGACAGTGTGAGGTTATGCACTTTGGCAGGAAAAATCGTAGAGCAAGTTATTATCTTAATGGCAAGAAACTGGAAAGTACTGAAGTACAAAGGGATCTGGGGGTCCTGGTGCACGAAACTCAAAAGGTTAGTATGCAGGTGCAGCAAGTGATTAAGAAGGCCAATGGAATGTTGGCTTTCATTGCTAGGGGGATAGAATATAAAAATAGGGAGGTATTGCTTCAGTTGTACAAGGTATTGGTGAGACCGCACCTGGAATACTGCGTACAGTTTTGGTGTCCATAATTAAGAAAGGACATACTTGCTCTCGAGTCAGTACGAAGAAGGTTCACTCGGTTAATCCCGGGGATGAGGGGATGGACATATGAGGAGAGGTTGAGTAGATTGGGACTCTGCTCATTGGAGTTCAGAAGAATGAGAGGCGATCTTATTGAAACATATAAGATTGTGAAGGGGTTGGATTGGGTGGATGCGGGGAGGATGTTCCCGATGATGGGTGAAACTAGAACTAGGGGGCATAGTCTTAGAATAAGGGGCTGCTCTTTCAAAACTGAGATGAGGAGGAACTACTTCACTCAGAGGGTGGTAGGTCCATGGAATATGCTGCCCCAAAAAGCTGTAGAAGCTACATCATTACATCAATTTAAAACAGAAATAGACAGTTTCCTAGAAGTAAAGGGAATTAAGGGTTACGGGGAGCGGGCAGTAATTTGGACATGAGTCTAGGTTCAGATTGGTCATGGCCCTGTGGGTAGCGGAGCGGGCCCAGGGGCCATGTAGCCTGATCCTGCTCTTATTTCGTGTGTCTAATTCTGTTAGATTCAGGAGATGGTTCTGTGATAGAGGATTGGCGGTTAGGATCAGATCAGCCATGATCTTATTGAATGGCGGAGCAGGCTTGAGAGGCTGATTGGCCTACTCCTGCTCTTATTTCTTATGTTCTTATGTTCTTATGTACAAACAAATAGGGGCCAGGTAAGAAAACATGCTAATAAGATAAATAGGGCCATCGTACAAAAAAATGTTAAGATGTCTAAAAATGTTAAAAAGGCAAATCTGAAGGCAGTGTATCTGAATGCACGACGCATCCAAGGACTTTCGATATTTAGGAAGGACAGGCGAAAAGGAAAAGGAGGTGGGGTGGCATTGTTAGTAAAGGATGAAATCAGAGCAATAGTGAGAAAGGATATTGGCTCAGAATATAAAGATGTAGAATCAGTCTGGGTGGAGCTGAGAAGCACCAAGGGGCAGAAAACATTGGTGGGAGTTGTCTATAGGCCTCCAAACCATAGTGGTAATGTAGGGGATGGCATAAAACAGGAAATTAGAGATGCATGTAACAAGGGTACTACGGTAATCATGGGTGACTTTAATCTACATAGACTGACCAAACCAAATTAGCAATAATACTGTGGAGGATGAATTCCTGGAGTGTGTACGAGATGTGTTTTTAGACCAGTACGTTGAGAAGCCAACTAGGGAACAGGCAATCCTAGTTTGGGTATTGTGGAATGTGAAGGAGCTAATTAATAATCTTGTTGTGTGGGGCCCTTTAGGGAAGAGTGACCATAACATGATAGAATTCTTCATTAAGATGGAAAGTGAAGAAGTCCAATCCGAAACTAGGGTCCTAAAGCTAAACAAAGGAAACTACGAAGGTATGAAGAGTGAGTTGGCTATGATAGATTGGGGAGCTTCATTAAAAGGCATGACGGTGGATAGGCAATGGCTAACATTTAAGGAACGAATGCATGAATTGCAACAGTTATACACAAAATCACAAAAGGAAAAGTGGTCCAACCATGGCTAACAAAAGAAATTAAGGATAGTATTAAATCCAAAGAGGAGTCATATAAAGTTGCCAGAAAAAGTAGCAAGCCTGAGAATTTGGGATAGTTTAGAGTTCAGCAAAAAAAGACCAAGAGATTGATTGAGAGGGGAAAAATAATGCATGAGAGTAAACTTGCAAGGAACATAAAAGTAGACAGTAAAAGCTTCTACAAGTATGTAAAAAGAGAAAGATTAGTGAAGACAAATGTAGGTCCCTTACAGTCAGAAACTGGAGAATTTATAATGGGGAACAAGGAAATGGCAGAGCAATTAAACAAATACTTTCGTTCTGTCTTCACAGAAGAGGACACAAATAACTTCCCAGAAATGCTGGGGAACCAAGGGTCTAGTGAGAAGGAGGAATTAAAGGAAATTAGTATTAGTAAAAAAATAGTGCTGGAGAAATTAAAGGGACTGAAAGCTGATAAATCCCCAGGGCCTGATAATCTGCATCCCAGAGTACTAAAAGAGGTAGCCATGGAAATAGTGGATACATTGGTTGTCCTCTTCCAAAATTCCATAGATTATGGAACAGTTCCTGCAGATTGGAGGGTGGCAAATGTAACCCCACTATTTAATAAAGGAGGGAGAGAGAAAACAGGGAATTACAGGCCGGTTAGCCTAACATCAGTAGTAGGGAAATGCTAGAGTCTATTATAAAGGATGTGATAACAGGACACTTAGAAAATATCAACGGGATTAGACAAAGTCAACATGGATTTATGAAAGGGAAATCGTGTTTGACAAACCTACTGGAGTTTTTTGAGGATGTAACTGGTAGAATAGATAAGGCAGAACCGGTGGATGTGGTGTATTTGGATTTTCAGAAGGCCTTTGATAAAGTCCCACATAAGAGGTTAGTGTGCAAAACGAAAGCACATGGGATTGGGGGTAATATACGGGCATGGATTGAAAATTGGTTAACAGATAGGAAACAGAGAGTAGGAATAAATGGGTCTTTTTTGGGGTGGCAGGCGGTGACTAGTGGGGTACCGCAAGGATCAGTGCTTGGGCCCCAGCTATTCAAAATATATATCAATGATTTGGATGAGGGAACCAAATGTAATATTTCCAAGTTTGCTGACAACATGAAACTAGGTGGGATTGTGAGTTGTGAGGAGGATGCAAAGAGGCTTCAAGGCGATTTAGACAAGTTGAGTGAGTGGGCAAATACAAGGCAGATGCAGTATAACGTGGATAAATGCCGATGTACAAAGGGACCTGGGTGTCCTTGCACACCAGTCACTGAGAGCAAACATGCAGGTGCAGCAAGCAGTTAAGAAGGCAAATGGTATGTTGGCCTTCATTGCAAGAGGATTTGAGTACAGCAGCAAGGATGTCTTACCACAGTTATACAGGGCCTTGCTGAGACCACACCTGGAGCACTGTGTGCAGGTTTGGTCTTGTTACCTAAGAAATAATATATTTGCCATAGAGGGAGTGCAGCGAAGGTACACCAGACTGATTCCTGGGATGGCAGGACTGTCTTATGAGGAGAGATTGGGTTGACTAGGCCTGTATTCATTCGAGTTTAGAAGAATGAGAGGGGATCTCATTGAAACATATAAAATTCTGACAGGGCGAGACAGACTGGATGCAGGTAGGGTGTTTCTCCTGGCTGGGGGGTCTAGAACGAGGGGTCACGGTCTCAGGATACAGGGTAGGACATTTAGGACTGAGATGAGGAGAAATTTCTTCACTCAGAGGATGGTGGACCTGTGGAATTCTCTACCACAGAAGGCTGTGGAGGCCAAGTCACTGAATATATTTAAGAAGGAGATAGATAGATTTCTAGACACAAAAGGCATCAAGGGGTATGGGGAGAGAGCAGGAATATGGTATTGAGATAAAGGATCAGCCACGATCATATTGAATGGCAGAGCAGGCGCGAAGGGCTGAATGGCCTACCCCTGCTCCTATTTTTCTATGTTTCTATATTTCCACACTCAGCTGGTGAACGGCCTCTCCCTGGTGTGACTGTATCCATGAGTTTGCACCTCAGACGGGCAACTGAATCTGTTCCCACATTCCCCACATTTACACCATTGTTTCAGGTGGGCGCACGAGCCTCACAGACTAGACGATTTGTTAAAAGTGGATCCAGGCAGAGAACACTTGTCCTGTTTCTCCCTGCTGTGATTGGTGTTTTTTCCTTCTATATCCAAAGTCCAATGATATTCAGGTCCTGATAAATCCAGTGAATCTGTCAGATCTTGATGCAATATTTGGATTCAGTTTCCATCTACAGATCCTCCCCTTCTAATACCCTCATATGGTGTTTACAACAGGATAGAACTTCAGAA
This sequence comes from Somniosus microcephalus, assembly GCF_052327205.1. Taxonomy (NCBI): domain Eukaryota; kingdom Metazoa; phylum Chordata; class Chondrichthyes; order Squaliformes; family Somniosidae; genus Somniosus; species Somniosus microcephalus. The sequence goes on along the minus strand of NC_140990.1, from coordinate 135,311,907 downwards.
CAAACAAATCTAGTTTCTATACAACATCCTTTTCCCTCCTGTCCCTCCTAAGCTGTAAATTCCCCTTTCTACACACTCTCCCTTCATCCTTACTGTCTAAAAACAACATTCATTACATCATCTGGGATTTTGTGTCTCCCCTTCTCTCCAGAAGGAACTGAATCTGGCTGGGTGCAATTAGTTAACCTCTACATTTTGGTAGGAAGAACGAGGAGAGGCAATATAAACTAAAGGCTACAATTCTATAGGGGGTGCCTGAACAGAGAGACCTGGGGGTAATTGTGCACAAATCATTGAAGGTGGCAGGGCAGGTTGAGAAAGCGGTTAAAATGCTTACGGAATCCTGGGCTTCATAAATAGAGGCATAGAATACAAATGCAAGTAAGTTATGATGAACTTTTATAAAACACTGGTCCGACCTCTCTCGAGTTTAGAAGAATGAGAAGTGATCTCATTGAAACATACAAGATTCTGAAGGGGATTGACAGGGTAGATGCTGAGAGGTTGTTTCCCCTGGCTGGAGTGTCTAGAACTAGGGGGCATAGTCTCAGGATAAGGGGTCGGCCATTTAATACTGAGATGAGGAGGAATTTCTTCACTCAGAGGGTTGTGAATCTTTGGAATGTGGCTGTGAATGCTGAGTCTTTGAGTATATTCAAGGCTGAGATAGATAGATTTTTGGACTCTAGGGGAATCAAGGGATATGGAGATCGGGCGGGAAAGTGGAGTTGATGTCGATGATCAGCCATGATTTTATTGAATGGTGGAGCAGGCTCGAAGGGCCATATGACCTACTCCTGCTCTTATTTCTTATGTTCTTATGACCTCAACTGGAGCATTGTGTCCAATTCTGGGCACCACACTTTAGGAAGGATATGAAGGCATTCGAGATAGTGCGGAAAAGATTTGTTCCAGAAAAAATGGTTCGAGGGACGAGAGACTTCAGTTACATGGATAGACTAGAGAAGCTGGGGTTGTTCTCCTTGGAGCAGAGAAGGTTGCGAGGAGATCTTATAGAGCTCAACATCATGAGGGGTCTAGACAGAGTAGATAGAGAGAAGCTGTTCCCATTGGCGGAAGGGTCGAGAACCAGAGGACGCAGATTTAAGGTGATTGGCAGACGAGCCAAAGGTGACACGAGGAAAAACTCTTTTATGCAGCGAGTGGTTAGTGTAACGTATGTACCTTTAAGGGAGAGAACTACTTTTTACAGCTCCTGTATACTGTAGTACCGGCAGTGACCACACCTGTATATTAACCCTGAGTAGTGATCTGTATAGTTACTTCTAGAGTAACCCTCATTCAGTAAACACCTGTTGTATCGATTCTCCTGCAGTCTGTGTCTTATTATACACAGACACAACATTGGCGACGAGCAGATTCGAACCTACCTGCAACTCTGCATCACCTCCCAGGGATTCGCTTCTGGAGAACAGTGGAAGGAGGTCGAGTCCAGAAGCACGGGCGTCGACCACAGGCAACCGCCCAGTCATCCAGCGGAGATTTGAGCATCGCAGGGGAGGCTGTCGAGAGCCAGGCTTGGCTTTCCAGTCATGGTGGTCCAGCAAAACGGGCTGGCAACAGGTACTGCGCAGACCCTTCCCGGACAGCGGCGGCTGGAGCTGACCGAGCGGCACAGAAAAAGGCCGAGCAGCGTCGACGGGGGAGAGAGAGAGGGCAGAGCGCACAGGGCACAGCCGGTGTTCAGGACCAAGCGGCATCAATGGGGAGAGAGACGAGAGAGAGCAGAGCGCAGCTGGTGTTCAAGGGCCGAGCAGCGTCAACGGGGAAGAGAGACGAGAGAGAGCAGAGCACAGCTGGTGTTCAAGGGCCGAGCAGCATCAACGGGGGAGAGAGGTGCGCAGGAAAATGCGAGGCGCTGCCATTGCCACGAGGACCGCAGAGAGCAGCATTGGCAGCAGCGCAGGAGCAGCGCACGAAATCCACAGGGTGTTGCCATTTGCCACGAGGACCGCCGAGAGCGGCATTGGCAGCAGCGTGGGAGACGCCATTTTAAGTCGCAGCGGGAAGAAAGGAAAGCACGGGAGACGCCATTTTAAGCCGCAGCGGGGAAGAAAGGAAAGCATGGGAGACGTCATTTTAAGCCAGTCTAACCACACCTAAAAATGCCGAAGAGTGGCAGTATCACAGCGTTCGACAATGAAGTCGAAGATTGGACGACATATGTCGAACGCATAGAAGTATACTGCAAGGCGAATGAAGTGCCAGATGACAAGAAAGCGCTGGTATCATTGAATTCAATGGGTGCAAAAACGTATGGCTTACTACGAAACCGAGTAACCCCAGAGAAGCCAGTAGAAAAGGATTTTGAAAACATAGTGTCAATCCTACAGGACCACTTAAACCCCACACGGCTGCTGATAGCAGAAAGATTTAAGTTTCACAAAAGGAACCAGCATAAAGATGAAAGTAATGCTGAGTATTTAACGGAACTGCGCAAGCTATCGAAACACTGCCAGTTTGGAACGGGACTAGCAGATATTTTAAGGGACAAGTTTGTGTGTGGGCTTCAAAGTGAAGGAACCCAGAAACGGCTTCTATCAGAAAAGGATCTTACGCTGGACAAGGCTTTCAGCATTGCAGTATCACATGAAGCAGCAGCACGGGGCGCTGCAGAGATACAACGGAGACCACAAGAATATGGCACAAATGAAATGTCATACAGAACAGTGAAGTGCTATCGCTGCGGCAGAACAACACATGACCATAATGATTGCTGGTTCAAGGACAAAGTGTGTAGGCAGTGTGGAAAAGTAGGACACATAGCAAGAGTCTGCAGGTCGGGAAAGAAAACCAGCAGCAAGAAATCTCCACAGGAGAAGTACAAGAAGGTATATAAGGTGACCGAGAGTAGTTCAGACGAACAGAAAAGTGATACAGACTATGGAAGCAAGGAGTTGGGTTGTCTGAAACTACATAATGTGATCAAAACAGAGGATCACCAAACTATCTGGGTCACACTCAAGATAGCAGGAGTCCAAGTGAAAATGGAATTGGACACAGGATCAGCCCTAACAGTCATAAACCGAAGGGACTACAAGTGGCTATTCTCACATATAACCTTGAGAGATACAAAGATTGTCTTGAAGACGTACACGGGGCAAAAAGTCTACCCCAAAGGAAAAATAAGGGTGAACGTGATATATAACGGCAACGAAACACCAAAAATGGACCTATATGTATTGCCAGATGGAGGACCACCACGTCTAGGACGTGAATGGATCCGGAAGATACAGCTAGATTGGCATTCCATACAAGCACTGACTGTAGATGCCAAAAAGGATGACGACGTCACACCTGGACGACTGTCAAAAATGCTAACTGATGCACAAGAAGTGTTCCAGCAGGGACTCGGAACACTAAAAGGCATAACAGCGACGATCAAAATAGAGGAAAATGCAAGCCCAAAGTTTTTTAGGCCAGTACCTTATGCGATCCGCCCAGCCGTCGAAGCAGAGCTGGAAGGTTTGGAACGTTCAGGAGTACTGTCCAAAGTGGACTGGAGCGAGTGGGCTACACCCATCGTTCCTGTAATGAAGAGGTCGTTGAGTAATACGCCTGGGGAACCAAAGAAGGTTTGCATCTCTGGGGACTTTAATGTGACAGTGAACCCAATCCTTCACACTGTACAATACCTGCTTCCGCGGATTGAAGATATTTTCACCTCGCTATCTGGAGGGAAACGCTTCACTAAGATTGATCTGGCCCAGGTGTACCACAAATGGAGGTAGAAGAAGCCTCGAAACAGTACCTCACGATCAACACTCATAAAGGTCTCTACCAATACAACCAGCTGGTGTTCGGGGTAGCATCAGCTCCGGCTATTTGGCAAAGGGCAATGGAACAAGTCCTGCAAGGGATTCCAGGGACCCAGTGTTATTTGGACGACATCCTGGTCACGGGCGAAAATGACAGTGATCACCTCGCCAACCTGACCCACTAGATTGAAGGAATATCGGCTCCGAGCTAATTGCCACAAATGCGAGTTTCTCCAGAAGCAGATCTCGTATTGTGGCCACGTTATTGATAAAGAGGGGTTACATAAGTCCCCTGAAAAGATTGAGGCAGTCGTCAAGGCTCCAGCACCGGAAAATGTGTCGCAACTGAGGTCGTCCCTCGGGCTGGTGAACTGCTACCATAAGTTCTTGCCGAATTTGTCTACCGTACTACACCCACTGAACACCCTACTGCAAACGGGGGTACCATGGAAGTGGAGTGATGAATGTAGACGAGCTTTCCAGAAGAGCAAAGCATTGATCACATCAAAAGAGGTGTTGGCTCATTTCAACCCAGCAGTACCAATTCGGTTGGCGTGTGATGCATCATGCTATGGCATTGGAGCGGTGCTGTCGCACAAATTCCCGGACAGCTCGGAGAGGCCAGTAGCCTTTGCGTCTCGGTCACTAACATCAGCCGAGCATAACTATGCCCAGATTGACAGGGAGGCCCTCAGCCTAGTGTGGGGAGTGAAAAAGTTCAATCACTATCTGCACGGGCAGAAGTTCACCTTGCTGACTGACCACCAACCACTTGTCTCCATCTTTAATCCAAAGAAGGGCGTTCCGGTGATGACTGCGCAACGGCTACAAAGATGGTCCCTTTTTCTAGGGGCGCACCAATATGAAATTGAGTATAAGGGCACGAAACAGCATGGAAACGCTGATGGGCTATCACGCCTGCCACTGCCTATGGCGGAGGAAGCACCAGCAGTGGATCCTGTCGAAATATTTCATTCGACTATAATTGAATGCTTGCCAGTAACTAATGCTGGTATAGAGAAGGAGACCCAAAATGACCCGACACTGTCTCGGGTATATGATTTGACGGTGAAGGGATGGCCAGCACATGGCGACTCACTGTTGCCAGCATTCTCATCCAGAAGAGAACAGCTGTCAGTATGCCAGGGGACCTTGATGTGTGGATCCCGAGTGGTAATTCCACCCAAGTTAAGGGAGAGAGTGCTCAATGAGCTTCACGAAGGCCATCTGGGAGGGGTGAAAATGAAAAGCCTTGCTAGGGCTTATGTGTGGTGGCCGGGGATCGATCAGCAAATCGAGGACCTGACAAAGAGCTGCTCAGGATGCCAGAAGGTCCAAAATGCACCACCACATGCCCCTTACACCCATGGGAGTGGCCCTCCTCTCCATGGCAACAGGTAAATATTGATTTTGCTGGTCCATTCATGGACTCAATGTTTTTATTAGCCATGGATGCGCACTCGAAATGGCCTGAGGTGATCAAAATGTCCTCCACCACCACGGAGAAAACTATTGCAGTCCTACGGACCATTTTTGCCAGGAACGGCTTGCCAGAGCAGATTTGCTCTGATAACGGACCACAGTTTGTGTCCGAAGAGTTTCAAAGATTTATGAAAAGGAATGGGGTAAGGTATTACACATCTGCCCCGTATCATCCAGCCACAAATGGATTGGCTGAGAGGTTCATACAAACCTTAAAAAAGCAGTAAAGGCCATGTGCGATGACGACATTCCACTGCAGCATAAGGTGGACAATTTCCTGTTAGCCTACAGAAATGCGACACATGCAGTCACCAACCAAGCCCCGGCCATTATGTTCTTTAACCGAAGTTTGAGATCTCGTCTGGATTTGCTCAGACCAAACGTACGAAGAGATGTTGAGAGTAAGCAATTCCAGCACATCAATGAGAAGCCAACAAGGAGCTTCAATGTACGGCAACCAGTCTTGGCCCGTGACTACCGAACAGAGAAATGGCAACCAGGAACGATATGCACACGGCAGGGGCCACTAATATACACAGTGGATGTTGGGGAGAACATTGTGAGACGCCATGCTGACCAGATCCTCTTGTCACAGGAACGAATCAACCCCATGTCTCGGCCATACGTACCTGGTGAGGAACCCGACGTACAGGTCGCATCTACCTCAGAAACAATAGCATTGGAAGCTGATGAATCAACTGACGACGGTGCTAGAATCGCCTCCGCACCAAGAGCGAGACACTCGGGAAAGGCATTATCCAGAAAGAATCAGGAAGCCTCCCCAAAGACTGAATTTATAAATAGACTATTTTCAGCTAATGTTGCATGTTAAAAGTGTTAATTGTAATTAGTTTGATATTTAATTGTTAAATGAGTGTTATGGTACTGTTAATCTAAAAGTGGAGGAATTGTAATGTATGTACCTTTAAGGGAGAGAACTACTTTTTACAGCTCCTGTATACTGTAGTACCGGCAGTGACCACACCTGTATATAACCCCAAGTAGTGATCTGTACAATTAGTTCTAGAGTAACCCTCATTCAGTAAACACCTGTTGCACCGTTTCTCCTGCAGTCTGTGTCTTATTATACACAGACACAACAGTTAGGATCTGGAATTCACTGCCTGAAAGGGTGGTGGAGTCAGACTCAACTGTGGCTTTCAAAAGGGAATTGGATAAGTACCTGAAGGAAAAATGTTGGCAGGGCTCCGAGCAATGGGCGGGGGCAGTGGGACTCGCTGAAGTGCTCTTGCAGAGAGCTGGCACGGGCTCGATGGGCCTCCTGCTGGGCTCTAATGAGTCTATGATTCGATGATTCTAGAGCCTCACCAGCAGCCGACTCAGTGAGTGTCAGCAGTGACAGCAGGCCAATCCTGCCCTCAATTGACATCCACACACTTCCCAGTTGATTACATTGGATCTTCATCAAGAGCAGGGGCAGTGGCTGATTCTCACTCTTAGTTAGCCCAGTGGTACTGAGGATAATTATAGCCCCTGAACTGCTGCCTTGTCAAACATCAACTAACAGCCCAGACCAAGGATTGAACTTGGTACCTTCCTAGTCAGTAGCGCAGCGTGTTTTAAAGTGGAAGGGGGAAGGTGAGAACAGAATATTTAGAAAGAAATATCATTGCACCTTTAAACAAAACCTTCATTACACTGCAAAATTCTGAAGACTTTCAACATTAAACAAGCAAGTCAAATGGTTCGTCAAAAGCAGTGAGACATTTTAGAAAGGCTCAAGTCACTGAAACAGACAGGTTTACAATCACTGCATAGTACAGAAGGGAGCGACTGTTAATGGGAGCTCTGTGAGTGATGTCCGCCGACACTCCAAGATAAACGGGTCTGTCCCTTTAACTATAAATAGACAGAGAAAGTGCGAAGTTATCCATTTTGGTACATTGTACTTTCAGCATGCGCAGTGTGAGTGGTGGAGACAGACTGAGGCGAAACAGGCGGCTCGGGAGGTGGGAGGAGATTGTGGGCATGGGGAGGAATTGGACCCGCAGCTGGGCCGGGAATCTACATCAGCACCTGGGGCAGGCCTCAGGCCCCGAGGAAGAGCCCACAGGCCCCGTGTTTGCCCAGCGGTGACAAGCCCGGGTGAGCGGGGCCACTGACTGCCATATTGGTCAGGGAGGATTGCGGCGCGTGCGCGGCCATCTTGGTAAAGGAACAAGGAGTGGGCGGGGCTTCAGTGTCCCAGTGACTAGGAGAGACAATCATTGACTCATTGATTTTACTCTCATAGAAACATAGAAGATAGAAACATAGAATATAGGAGCAGAAGTAGGCCATTCGGCCTCTCGAGCCTGCTCCGCCATTCAATGAGATCATGGCTGATCATCCAAACTCAGTACCTTGTCCCTGCCTTCTCCCCATATCCCTTGATCCCTTTAGCCTTAAGAAATATATCTAACTCCTTCTTGAATATATTTAATGAATTGGCCTCAACTGCCTTCTGTGGTAGAGAATTTCACAGGTTCACCACTCTCTGGGTGAAGAAATTCCTCCTCATGTCTGTCTTAAATGACTTACCCCTTACCTTCAGACTGTGACCCCTGGTTCTGGACTCCCCCGCCATCAGGAACATCCTTCCTGCATCTAGTCTGTCTAGTCCTGTTAGAATTTTATAAGTTTCAATGAGATCCCCTCTCATTCTTCTAAACTCCAACGAGTATAAGCCCAATCGACCCAATCTCTCCTCATACGTCATTCCTGCCATCCCAGGTATCAGTCTGGTGAATCTTCGCTGCACTCTCTCCATGGCAAGAACATCCTTCCTTAGATAAGGCGACCAAAACTGCATACAATACTCAAGGTGTGGTCTCACCAAGGCCCTGTACAACTGCAGCAAGACAACCTTGTTCCTGTATGCGAAGCCTCTCGCTTTGAAGGCCAGCATACCATTTGCCTTCTTAACCGCCTGCTGCACCTGCATGCTTACCTTCAGCGACTGGTGCACAAGGACACCCAGGTCTTGTTGCACTTTCCCTTCTCCCAATCTATTGCCATTCAGATAATAATCTACCTTCCTGTTTTTGCCAAAAAAGTGGATAACCTCGCATTTATCCACATTATACTGCATCTGCCCAATCACCCAAACTGTCGAAATCATACTGGAGTTTCTCGGCATCCTCCTCACAGCACACATGCCCACCCAGCTTTGTGTCATCTGCAAAATTGGAGATATTACATCTAGTTCCCTCATCGAGATCATTAATATATATTGTGAATAGCTGGGGTCCTAGCACCGATCCCTGTGGTACCCCACTAGTCACTGCCTGCCACTCGGAAACAGACACATTTTTTCCAACTCTTTGCTTCCTGTCTGCCAACCAGTTTTCTATCCAAGTCAGTACCTTGCCCCCAATCCCTTGTGCTTTAACTTTACATGCTAATCTCTTATGCGGGACCTTATTGAAAGCCTTCTGAAAGTCCAAATACACCACATCCACTGGTTCTTCCTTGTCTATTCTACAAGTTACATCCTAAAAAAATTCCAGTAGATTAGTCAAGCATGATTTACCTTTTGTAAATCCATGTTGACTTTGTCCGATCCTGTCACTGTTTTCCAAGTGCGCTGTTATTACATCTTTTTTAATGGACTCTTGTAGTGGCACTACCGAATGTCTCTTACCTGTTGTACATAATTGTCTTCAACGTTGTGTATATACTGTTTGCATGCACGGGGCGTTGCCCCTTTAAGGATGTGGGTAAACGTGACGGCCTCCGGCCCAGCTCGGCCTTCCGCTCCCGCGACGGCCGCCTGCCCAGTTTGGCCTCCTGCTCCCGCGACTTCGGCCACAGCAGCCAGCTGCAGTGCCGGGTGCCTCCCGCTCCCGCGACTTCGGCCGCAACAGCCAGCTGCTGTGCCGATGCCTCCCGCTCCCACGACTTCGGCTGCAATGGCCAGCTGCAGTGCCGGGTGCCGGGTAAATGCGATGACGCGGACAAACGCGGTGACGTCATGACGCATAGCACGTGACCGACCCTAGCGCGGGAGATTGCGATGACATCACGATGCATATCACGTGACCGCCCCAAGCGCGGGAAAATGCGATGACATCTTCACGCAATCCATGGGGCTGCCCAGGCAGTCCTCGTGGCATCCCTGCTAGGGAAAGACCTGTTCCACAGCTCTCCTGCATCTATCCACATTGTCTGCTGTATTTCATCTAATCCAACATTATAAGCCTGTTTGTTGTTCTTCCGAGTCGACCTCCGTTATTGGATAGGTATACGACAATACCTACATTGGTGACCCCGCCTCCGTGAACGGTTTTCACGGAAGAAGCGCACAGCCTGAACCTTGTCTTCACAGGAGACAACCGACATGCACAGCCAAATTCGTCCAACACCGACATTGGTGACCCCGTTTTTCGTGCACGTTTTTCACGAAAGCAGCGCAGCCGAACCCCGAGTTTTGTGAACAATTTTCACAATAGAAGCACACATGGAAGCTGAAGCCGTTTCGCTCAGCTACCGCAACACTGGGAGCAACAATCACCCTCATGCTTTGTACTGGTAGAAGCCCCGTTCGCCAAGAACATCGATGCGGTGCAGACCAACGAGGTCTCCGTACTCGACTCCTCTACCGCCACTCGGGTCGTCCGCCTCCTCGACATCCTTCAAGGAACAGCAAGTATAAACCCCTCACAGGCGGGTACAGCACGTTCGGGCCCACAAGATCGGAGCGCGCCCCCGTGGGGATACCAGGAGGACTCACCCCCGCAAACCACGAGGATGCACTCCTCGCGAGCCACGAGGACCCATCCCTCACGAACCATGAGGACCCATCCCTCGCGAACCACGAGGACCAATCCCTTGTGAACCATGAGGACCCATCCCTCACGAACCACGAGGACCCATCCCGCGCGAACCACGATGACTCATCCCCCGCCGACGCCGCACCAGCCCGTCAGCCTGCTGGTTTGTGTAAACTACCGTGCGCAGTTTGGCATGAAGGCAGGGCATTGCCGCCCTCCCGGCAGCTTTCCCCATGAATGAAACAACAATCGACACTCTGAACAATGAGGTACGTGTCTACGGGCATCCCATGGCCGTGACCGGCCACGCGGGATGATTGCTGTCCATCCCTGATCACTGATCAACGCAGCAAATGTTAACTCGCTTCTTTGTTACCGTAGTAACATTACGGCACGCACCGTTCCGTGCGTTCCCGACTGCCGATGAGTTCGCTCGCCTGCTCGGCAAGTTACCCGACAGACTAGACCCACGTTCATTTCCTCCTGGATCGCCCGTTACGGCGTTCCTGCAGATTTTGTTCGACAGGGGACTTCCTAACAACACCGACAGCGCCATGTTCCGCTTCTGCCAAACCTACCGGTCACTATGACGCAGCCAGCTGTCTCGCCCCGGTGCCCGTTTCGAACGATGGGCTGCAGAGGTCGCACGTCTCCATGGTCCTTCGCATGACAGATACGTTTTATTCGCCATGACGCGCGTAAGGATCCGCTCACGACCAGCATCTTTAGACCTCGCCCGCCAAGTCGAGACAGCACGACCGCCGAGACCACCGGACGCCATCGTCATTACGGCAGACCATGTGCGACCACTCGCCTGACCGCCAGCCGCCCAACAGCCTCCGCTTCGGCACTACAGGGTTCCTTCGAACAAGCTAGTAGGACCACTTCACCGTTTGACTTTGTCCGTTGAAGCGAATTCTGGGGGGGCGCATGTAGTGGCACTACCGAATGTCTCTTACCTGTTGAACATAATTCTCTTCAACATTGTGTATATACTGTTTGCATGCACGGGGCGTTGCCCCTTTAAGGATGTGGGTAAACGTGACGGCCGCCGGCCCAGCTCGGCCTTCCACTCCCGCGACGGCCGCTGTCCCAGTTCGGCCTCCCGCTCCCGCGACTTCGGCTGCATTGGCCAGCTGCAGTGCCGGTGCCTCCCGCTCCCGCGACTTCGGCCGCATCGGCCAGCTGCAGTGCCGGTGCCTCCCGCTCCCGCGACTTTGGCTGCAACGGCCAGCTGCAGTGCCGGTGCCTCCCGCTCCCGCGACTTTGGCTGCAACGGCCAGCTGCAGTGCCGGTGCCTCCCGCTCCCGCGACTTTGGCTGCAATGGCCAGCTGCAGTGCCGGTGCCTCCCGCTCCCGCGACTTCGGCCGCAATGGTCAGCTGCAGTGCCGGTGCCTCCCGCTCCCATGACTTCGGCCGCAATGGCCAGCTGCAGTGCCGGGTAAATGCGATGACGCGGACAAACGCGGTGACGTCACGACGCATAGCACGTGACCGCCCCAAGCGCGGGAAAATGTGATGATGTCATCACGCGGTCCACGGGGCTGCCCAGACAGTCCTCGTGGCGTCCCCGCTGGGGAAAGACCTGTTCCACAGCTCTCCTGCATCTATCCACATTGTCTGCTGTATTTCATCTAATCCAACATTAAAAACCTGTTTGTTGTTCTTCTGAGTCAACCTCCGTTATTGGATAGGTATACGACAATACCTAGACTCTAGCATTTTCCCCACTACCGGTGTCAGGCTTACCAGTCTATAATTCCTTTTTTCTCTCTACCACCTTTTTTGAATAGTGGGGTAACATTAGCTACCCACCAATCCATGGGAACTGTTCCAGAGTCTATAGAATTTTGGAAGATGACCAGCAATGCATCTAGTATTTCTAGGGCCACTTCCTTAAGTACCCTAGGATGTAGATTATCAGGCCCTGGGGATTTTTCGGCCTTCAAACCCATCAATTTCCCTGACACTATTTCGCTACAAATACTGATTTCATTCAGTTCCTCCCTCTCATTAGACCCAATGATCCCCGACATCTCTGGGAGGTTATTTGTGTCCTCCTTTGTGAAGATAGAACCAAAGTCTGCCATTTCTTTGTTCCCCGTTATAAATTCCCCTGATTCTGACGGCAAGGGACCTCTCTGCATACAGCGGGTATAGAATTGAACCCAGCCAGTGGAGAGGGAGGATAAAACTGGGAGTGGGGGAGGAAATGTTGGAGATAGTGCGATGGGTTTGTATTTCAGCACTGAGAGGAGGGAGAGTGTGTGGGACAGGGATTTACAGCTTTGGGGAACAAGAGAGGAAAGAATTGTCTGTTCTGAATTTTTGTCCTTTATTTATAGTGATGACTTTTGTAAACTCCTTTTACAGGGCATTAGAAGGGGAGGATTTGCAATCGGGAAACTCAAACCAGACATCACATCAAGATCTGACAGAGTCACTCGATTCATGAGGACCTGAATATCATTGGCCTTTGAATCTGGAAGGAGAAATGTTTGTCTGTTCTGTCTGTGGGAAAAGATTTCAAAAATCAGTGTAACTGGAAATGCACCGAGAAACACACATACCCGAGTGAGAGTGTTCCAGTGCACTGACTGTGGAAAGAGCTTTAACCAGTTACACAGCCTGAAAAAGCATCGCACCATTCACAGTGGGGAGAAACCATACACGTGTTCTGTGTGTGGACGAGGCTTCAACTGATCGTTCAACCTGGAGAGAGACAAGGACACCTGCACCACGGAGAAACCATGGAAATGTGGAAGCTGTGGGAAGGAATTCAATTACCTGTCTGAACTGGAAACTCATCAGCGCATTCACACTGGGGAGAGGCCGTTCACCTGCTCTGAGTGTGGGAAGGGATTTACTCAGTCATCCCACCTCACTGAACACCAACTTGTTCACTCTGATAAGAGACCTTTTAAATGTTCTGACTGTGGGAAGACCTATAAAAGCACAAAGAGTCTGCTGACACACCAACACACTCACACTGGGGTGAGGCCGTTCACCTGCTCTGAGTGTGGGAAGGGGTTCACTCTGTCATCTGACCTGCTGAGACACCAGCGAGTTCACACCGGGGAGAGACCGTTCACCTGCTCCGAGTGTGGGAATGGATTCACTCAGTCATCGCACCTGCTGACACACCAACGAGTTCACAAGTGACTGCAGAGGTTGGATTCTGCTGTTATTGCTGCTACTAATCACATCCCGGACTGAATCGTGTTCATTCTGACAGTTGGGGTTTGTTTCTGCTGATGTTAATAACCTCTATCTGGGCTGGAGTTTAACATTCTGGATAAATGTCAAACACTCAGTGAATCGAGTATTTGATGTCTCTGAGATAAGAGGAGACTAATTGATGTCCTGTTACCGACTGCTCCATTTCTGGGCCTTTTCTCCTTTCTAAGTCCAGATAATTTGAGTTCTCATACCTTCTGTTACTCTCAAGTCCCAACTCCCCAGACCTTCCAGAGTGCGTGTAATAGAAAATGACTGAACATTTGTCCCAGTGTAACTTTTGCTGTTATGAAATCAAAAAGACTTGAATTTCTATCCCACCTTTCACAACCTCAGGACGTCCCAAACACTTTACAGACAATGAAATACTTTTGAAGTGTAGTCACTGTTGGAATGTAGGAAACGCGGCTGCTAATCTGTGCACAGCAAGATCCCACGCACAGCATCAAGGTATTGAGCAGATAATCTATTTTCCTGATGTTGATTGAGGATGGAAGGGGATGTGTAAAGAGATGGTCTGTGTATGGAGATGTGAAACATGGAAACAGTGTCTGTGTGATAGTGACACAGCCTTGTGGTGACAGTCAGATCAATGCACAGATATCTCAGGTTTGAGCAGGGCCAGATCACGGATGCAGTAAACAAGTTCAGTATAACTCTCGCCAGTGTAGCTGCAGCTTGTTACAACAAACCTGGGGAGAAGAGAGCTCTGAACCAACTGTATTATCCCTGTCTCTGGACAGGTAACTATAATCTGTCTGTAATTTTACAATGCTGTTAATAAAGTCAGTAAAAGACAATCTGTTGTTGTGAGCTTGATTACCTGGTGTCTGAAACAACAAGACTCAATTTTTAGAGTCAACAAGATGAAAAAGTGAACACATCACGGCCCAATACTCCAGCTCTATATTCACAGGAGAATGTCTGCTATCTAACTCCTCGAGTGGATGGAATAGAGAAAATCCCAACTCGAAGAACATCTAGAATCTGTTGTAAATAACTTTCAAATCCTGACTGGTAAAAACTGTCGGTTTCATTTCAATCAGAAGGCAACAGAATGAAGAAAGATCCCAACTCTAAGAAACAATCAAATCATTTGTAAATATCTTTCAAATTCTGACAGGTTCCAAATATCAATGGCAGATGAAAGGGGGTTGGAGAGTAGGGGTGAAAGAGGAGTTGGGGTGAGGGGGCTGGAGAGTAGGGGTGAAAGAGGAGTTGGGGTGAGGGGGTTTGGAGAGTAGGGGTGAAAGAGGAGTTGGGATGAGAGTGTTTGGAGAGTAGGGGTGAAAGAGGAGTTGGTGTGAGGGGGGTTTGGAGAGTAGGGGTGAAAGAGGAGTTGGGGTAAGGAGGTTGGAGAGTTGGGGTGAAAGAGGATTTGGGGTGAGAGGGTTTGGAGAATAGGGGTGAAAGTGGAGTTGGGGTGGGGGGGTTGGAGAGTAGGGGTGAAAGAGGAGTTGGAGTGAGGGGGGTTGGAGAGTAGAGGTGAGGGGTTGGAGAGTAGGGGTGAAAGAGGAGTTGGGGTGAGGGTTTGGAGAGTAGGGGTGAAAGAGGAGTTGGGGTGAGGGGTTGGAGAGTAGGGGTGAAAGAGGAGTTGGGATGAGAGGGTTTGGAGAGTTGGGGTGAAAGAGGAGTTGGGGTGAGGGGGGTTGGAGAGTAGGGGTGAAAGAGGAGTTGGGGTGAGGGGGCTGGAGAGTAGGGGTGAGGGGGTTTGGAGAGTAGGGGTGAAAGAGGAGTTGTGGTAAGAGGGTTTGGAGAGTAGGGGTGAAAGAGGAGTTGGGATGAGAGGGTTTGGAGAGTAGGGGTGAAAGAGGAGTTGTGGTAAGAGGGTTTGGAGAGTTGGGGTGAAAGAGGAGTTGGGATGAGAGGGTTTGGAGAGTAGGGGTGAAAGAGGAGTTGTGGTAAGAGGGTTTGGAGAGTAGGGGTGAAAGAGGAGTTGGGATGAGAGGGTTTGGAGAGTAGGGGTGAAAGAGGAGTTGGGATGAGAGGGTTTGGAGAGTAGGGGTGAAAGAGGAGTTGGGGTGAGGAGGTTGGAGAGTTGGGGTGAAAGAGGTGTTGGGTGAGGGAGTTTGGAGAGTAGGGGTGAAAGAGGATTTGGGGTGAGAGGGTTTGGAGAATAGGGGTGAAAGTGGAGTTGGGGTGGGGGGGTTGGAGAGTAGGGGTGAAAGTGGAGTTGGGGTGAGGGGCTTTCACTGCCCATTAATAGACTCTGTTGAACTATAATGTTGTTTATTTTCTCTTTACAATGTTTTGAATTGTCTGTTTAACTAATGTCAGTCATGGGGCTGCAGTTACTTGCAGGCACTGGGCTGTTTCTGGTGAATTAGTACAGACAGTGTTAATGGGGAATAGATTCATGTGGGATCATTCTGTGCTGAACTCGAGGGGCCGAATGGCCTACTCCTGCTCCTATCTTCTATGTTTCTATGTTTCTATGTCAATGTTGCCGGGTGAAAGATTCCTAACCCCAGGACCTGCCCCCGCCTCTCGTGTGTGCTGAACCTCCAATCACAGCCTCATAGCAAATACAGTGACTATTTACACTGTGACCCCAAATCAAGGGACCACTTACACCGTGACACCAAATCCAGGGACCACTTACATTGTGACACCAATTCCAGGAACCACTTACACTGCAACACCAAATCCAGGGACCACTTACACAGTAACACAAAATCCAGAAACCACTTACATGGTGACACAAAATCCAGAGACCACTTACACTGAGTCTATAAAATGGGAATCACAGAGCCTCAGTATGGGGAATGGTCATTGTGGTGAAACCAGCTCTACTGTTTCCCCTCGCTGGAGTGTCTAGAACTCGGGGGCATAGTCTCAGGATTAGGGGTAGGCCATTTAAGACCGAGATGAGGAGGAATTTCTTCACTCAGAGGGTTGTGAATTTTTGGAATTCTCTGCCCCAGAGGGCTGTGGATGCTGAGTCTTTGAGTATATTTAAGGCTGAGATCGATGGATTTTTGGACTCTAGGGGAATCAAGGGATATGGAGACCGGGCGGGAAAGTGGAGTTGAGGTCGATGATCAGCCATGATCTTATTGAATGGTTTGAGGGGCCATATGACCTACTCCTGCTCCTATTTCATATGTTCTTATGACATCAACTGGAGTATTGTGTCCAATTCTGGGCACCACACTTTAGGAAGGATGTGAAGCCTTCGAGATAGTGCGAATAAGATTTCTTCCAGAAAAAATGGTTCCAGGGACGAGGGACTTCAGTTATGTCGATAGACTAGAGAAGCTGTGGTTGTTCTCCTTGGAACAGAGATGGTTGAGAGGAGATTTGATAGAGATGTTCAACATCATGAGGGGTCTAGGCAGAGTAGATAGAGAGAAGCTGTTCCCATTGGCAGAAGGGTCGAGAACCAGAGGACACAGATTTAAGGTGATTGGCAGACGAACCAAAGGTGACATGAGGCAAAACTTTTTTACGTAGCAAGTGGTTACGATCTGGAATTCACTGCCTGAAAGGGTGGTGGGGGCAGATTCAACTGTGGCTTTCAAAAGGGAATTGGATAAGTACCTGAAGGAAAAATGTTGGCAGGGCTACGAGGAAAGGGTGGGGGAGTGGGACTAGCTGAAGTGCTCTTGCAGAGAGCCGGCACGGGCTCGATGGGCCTCCTGCTGGGCTCTAACGAGTCTATGATTCTATGATTCTAGAGCCTCACCATCAGCCGACTCAGTGAGTGTCAGCAGTGACAGCAGTCCAATCCTGCCCTCAATTGACATCCACACACTTCCCAGTTGATGTCACTGGATCTCCATCAAGAGCAGGGGCAGTGCCTGATTCTTACTCTTAGTTAGCCCAGTGGGACTGAGGATAATTATAGCCCCTGAACTGCTGCCTTGTTAGAGATCAACTAACAGCCCAGACCAAGGATTGAACTGGGTACCTTCCTAGTCAGTAGTGCAGAGTGTTTTAAAGTGGAAGGGGGAGAACAGAATATTTAGAAAGAAATGCTATTCCACCTTTAAACAAAACCTTCATTACACTGCAAAATTCTGAAGACTTTCAATATTAAACAAGCAAGCCAAATGGATCATCAAAAGCAGAGAGACATTTTAGAAAGGCTCAAGTCACTGAAACAGACAGGTTACAATCACTGCACAGTACAGAAGGGAGCGACTGTTAATGGGAGCTCTGTGAGTGAAGTCCGCCAACACTCCAAGATAAACAGGTCTGTCCCTTTAACTATAAATAGGCAGAGAAAGGGGAGTGCCTGTCCCTTTAAATATCTGCCCCATTCCCCCAGGCAGTGGGAGGAGGAACAGTGCGCGGTCTCTTTATATCCTGACCCAGCGGGCCCCGCCGGATGGGCTGCCGCAGGGTCCTAAAGGCCACAAGAAATACTTTCCATCGGGTTAAGCAGAACAACTGAAAAGCGCTCACACAAAGTGTTTGTTATATGTGTGAGTGTGTAAACAAAACACATCATTCTTAATGTCTGCTCGTGCATTCCACAGAGAGAAATTATCTTCACCAATTATTTTTCAAATGTAAGAAGTCACACAACACCAGGTTATAGTTCAACAGCTTTATTTGAAATCACAAGCTTTCGGAGCGCTGCTCCTTCGTCAGGTGAAGTGAAGAGATGCATAAAGACACAGCTTATATAGTCAGAGAGCACGGCCGGAGGATTACAGGTAATCTTTCTAACTGCCCTTTATCACACCTCAGCAGAGAGATAATCACAGCAATCAAAGGTGTGGATGGTGTCCAAACAGGTCAGTCAGGAAAACATTACATCAAAGAACAATGAGGTGGGGTCACAAGGGGTCAAATCTTGCAGATGCTGGGGTCTGTATGAAAAAAAAAAAAAATTTTTGCTGGAAATCACAGCAGGTCCGGCCGCATCTGTGTAGAGAGAACCAGCCAACGACGGCTCGAGTCTGGATGACTCTACGTCCGGTGGGGTTACATGTAGCGTGACATGAACCCAAGATCCCGGTTGAGGCTGTTCTCATGGGTACGGAACTTGGCTATCAGTTTCTGCTCGACGATTTTGCATTGTCCTGTGTCTCGAAGGCCACCTTGGAGAATGTCATTCACTGCTGAAGTGTTCTCCGACTGGGAGGGAACACTCCTGCCTGGTGATTGCTGTGCGCTGAGACTCGGGGCCTGAGACCCACACTCGGTGTTGCTGAGGGATTCCAACCCTGGGACTGTACATGGGGATTCCAACCCTGGGACTGTACATGGGGATTCCAACCCTGGGACTGTACATGGGGATTCTAAACCTGGGAACGTACATGGGGATTCCAACCCTGGGACTGTACATGGGGATTCTAAACCTGGGAACGTACATGGGGATTCAAACCCTGGGACTGTACATGGGGATTCTAACCCTGGGACTGTACATGGGGATTCTAACCCTGGGAACGTACATGGGGATTCTAACCCTGGGACTGTACATGGGGATTCTAACCCTGGGAACGTACATGGGGATTCCAACCCTGGGACTGTACATGGGGATTCCAACCCTGGGAGTGTACATGGGGATTCCAACCCTGGGACTGTACATGGGGATTCCAACCCTGGGAACGTACATGGGGATTCTAACCCTGGGAACGTACATGGGGATTCCAACCCTGGGACTGTACATGGGGATTCCAACCCTGGGACTGTCCATGGGGATTCCAACCCTGGGACTGTACATGGGGGTTCTAACCCTGGGACTGTACACGGGGATTCCAACCCTGGGACTGTGCATGGGGATTCCAACCCTGGGACTGTACATGGGGATTCTAACCCTGGGAACGTACATGGGGATTCCAACCCTGGCAATATACATGGGGATTCCAACCCTGGGACTGTACTTGGGGATTCTAACCCTGTGACTGTGCATGGGGATTCCAACCCTGGGAATATACATGGGGATTCCAACCCTGGGACTGTACATGGTGATTCCAACCCTGGGACTGTACTTGCGGATTCTAACCCTGGGACTGTACATGGGGATTCCAACCCTGGGACTGTACTTGGGGATTCTAACCCTGGGACTGTACATGGGGATTCCAACCCTGGGACTGTGCATGGGGATTCCAACCCTGGGACTGTACATGGGGATTCCAACCCTGGGAATGTACATGGGGATTCCAACCCTGGGACTGTACTTGGGGATTCTAACCCTGGGACTGTACATGGGGATTCTAACCCTGGGACTGTACATGGGGATTCCAACCCTGGGACTGTACTTGGGGATTCCAACCCTGGGACTGTACATGGGGATTCCAACCCTGGGACTTTACATGGGGATTCCAACCCTGGGACTATACATGCGGATTCCAACCCTGGGACTGTACATGGGGATTCTAATCCTGGGACTGTACATGGGGATTCACACCCCTGGGACTGTACACGGAGATTCCAGCCCTGGGACTGTTCATGGGCATTCCAATCCTGGAACTGTGCATGGGGATTCTAGCCCTGGGACTGTACAAGGGGATTCCAACCCTGGGACTGTAGTGGGGATTCCAACCCTGGGACTGTACACGAGGATTCCAGCACTGGGACTGTTCATGGCGATTCAAACCCTGGGACTGTACATGGGGATTCCAGCACTGGGACTGCTCATGGGGATTCCAACCCTGGGACTGTCCATGGGCATTCCAACACTGGGACAGTGCATGGGGATTCCAACCCTGAGACTGTACATGGGGATTCCAACCCTGGGACTGTACATGGAGATTTCAGCCCTGGGACTGTTCATGGGCATTTCAACACTGAGACTGTGCATGGGGATTCCAGCCCTGAGACTGTACAAGGGGATTCTAATCCTGGGACTGTACATGGGGATTCACACCCCTGGGACTGTACACGGAGATTCCAGCCCTGGGACTGTTCATGGGCATTCCAACCCTGAGACTGTACATGGGGATTCTAGCCCTGGGACTGTACAAGGGGATTCCACCCCTGGGACTGTACATGGGGATTCCAACCCTGGGACTGTACATGGGGATTCCACCCCTGGGACTGTACATGGGGATTCCAACCCTGGGACTGTACATGGGGATTCTAGCCCTGGGACTGTACAAGGGGATTCCAACCCTGGGACTGTACACAGGGATTCCAGCACTGGGACTGTTCATGGGGATTTCAGCCCTGGGACTGTACATGGGGATTCCAACCCTGGGACTGTACATGGGGATTCCAACCCTGGGACGGTTCATGGGGATTTCAGCCCTAGGACTATACATGGGGATTCCATCCCTGGGACTGTACATGGGGATTCCAACCCTGGGACTGTAAATGGGGATTTCAGCCCTGGGACTGTACATGGGGATTCCTATCCTGGGACGGTACAAAGGGGCCCAGGTCTAGGGCTCTTTTGTTTCAATTGTGTGGGATGTTAAACGTGTGCTCTGCTTTTAGCAACGCCTTCAGGAGAGCTGGTGAGAAATCCGAAGTATGCAGAGTCTGAATCAAATAACTGAGTCAATTTGTTACTCTCCCGGGCACTAGGACCCAGTTGGGAACAGACACTGAAGCCCCGCCCACTCTTTGTTCCTGGCTGAATAAAGATGGCGGCCGTTCGCCTGGGCCTGTGACCGGGAGATGTCCCGAAGCTGCAAACGCGGGACCTTCAGATTGTTATTCGTGGCCTGTGGCCTACACCAATTGGTTATGAAGCCTCCCCGCCCACCCGCCCGGCCAGTTCTCCACTCTGCCCTGCCGCTTGTCAGTAAATTGTTAGGACCTGGTCCTCACACACCGTCTTCTACGATGACACGCACCGCACATGCTCCAAACCCAGGCGGTTCCGCGCCTGCGCACTGGTCTCCTGTAGTCTGGTTGCGGCACTTTCTCCCCCCCCCCCGGGGAATGGTGGGTAAAGCCCCGCCATTGAAAGGCCCCATGAGTGAATAGAACAGGATTTGCTGGGATTGCATTGAGCACTGAACCTTGTTCATTCTAGCAGTTAGAGTGTGTTTCTACTGATCTTAATAACCCCGATACCTGGGCTGGAGATTAATATTCTGTATAAACCTTCTATATATATAAAATGTCTGTCTGTCTGTCTCTCTGTCTGTCTCTCTGTCTGTCTCATTGTCCGGCTATACAATCAAAAGTTATAGAGCGTACCTACACATATGTTATATCAAAGGAAAGCTCATCATTTGGGGACTCTTGTAGGTGTATTTACGTTTTGCTCGGACAAAAATTGTGCTGACGGTCGGACAAAAATTGGGCCGACGGTATCCAAAAAAAGTTCTCAATTCCTCTCATTATCCGCTCATTTGCATCGAGTGGTGGCGGGTTCATTGTGTGTGCGGGCGGGCCATCCTACAGTTGAGTGACGTGATGATTGACCAATCCTACAGTTCAGTTACCTGACGGTTGACCAATCGGTGCATGTGTGGGTGGGCCTTATCATTCTGAACCGAGGTGAGTGGCCGCCATCTTGATTCCAAACTGTACATTACTTTTTCCCACTTTCTGCATGTTTCTTTTCAAGTCTACATTTCCAGCAAAAAAACGTTGCTTTTAAAACACAAATTGTTTTTAAGAAAAGATAATTAATTTGTAAATCTTTTCTCTAACATCTAGAATTTTCCTACCTTTCACCGTTTTTCCAGGCCTGTAAGCCTGAGCCTCTGTAGCACAGCCATGCCTGAGCTAGGCACCTCCCGTCGCGCTCAACAAGCGGCTCACGATCGCTGCCATCTTTGTGAAGGCTGGAGGGGGTGGGCCTGAGCCGAGCGTCGCCACCGCCGCCATCTTAGTAAAGGCAGGTGGGGCAGGAGTCAGCGTGCGCGACTTGAGTCCAGCCGGGCCTCACGCGGCAGGTTGCGCGGCGGCGTCTCTCTCTCTGCTCTTGAAGCCGGCTCGGGCGGGAGGCGGGTCTCGGGAGGTCGGGGTTCGGCAGGTCGGGGCACAGGGGGGGGCAGGGCTCGGGCGATCAGGCCCTGGGAGATCGGGGGGGGCGGGGCTCGGGAGATCGGGGGGGGGCGGGGCTCGGGAGATCGGGGGGGCAGGGCTCGGGAGATCGGGGGGGCGGGGCTCGGGAGATCGGGGGGGGCGGGGCTCGGGAGATCGTGGGGGCGGAGCTCGGGCTATCGGGGGGCGGGGCTCGGGAGATCGGGTGTGGGGCTCGGGAGATTGGGGGGCGGGGCGCGAGAGATCAGGGGCGGCCCTCGGGAGATTGGGGGGGCGGGGCTCGGGAAATCGGGGGGGTGGGGCACGGGAGATCGGGCCTCGAGAGGGCGGGGGGGGTGGGGCTCAGGAGATCGTGGCTCGGGAGTGCGGGGGCGGGGCTCAGCAGATTGGGGGGCGGGGCTCGGGAGATAGGGGCGGGGCTCAGGGAGGCGGGAGGCAGGACTCCGATGGGCGTGGTGCGGGGCGCTCCCCTCCCCCCTTCCCCCCTCCTTCCCCTCTTTTCCCCCCCTCTCCCCCTCCTCCCCCTTCTTCACCCCCTCCCCCCTCCCTCCACTTCTTCCTCCCTCTCCCCCCCTCCCCCCTTCTTCCCCCCTCCCTCCCCCTTCTTCCCCCCTCCCTCCCCCTTCTTTCCCCCTCCCTCCCCCCTCCCTTCCTCCCCACTCTCCCCCTTCTTCCCCCCCTCTCCCCTTCTTCCCACCTCCTCCTCCCCCCTCCTCCACATCCCTCTACCCTCCCCTCCCCCTTCAAACTCTCCCCCACCACCTTCTTCCCCCTCCCCTTCCCCCCTCCTTACCCCTCTCCCCCTCCTCCCCCCTCTCCCCCTCCTCCCCCTTCTTCCCCCCTCTCCACCCCTCTCCCCCCTCCCTCCCCCTTCTACCCCCCTCTCCCCCCTCCCTCCCCCTTCTTCCCCCCTCCCTCCCCATTCTTCCCCCCTCCTTTCCCCCTACCTTCCTCCCCCCTCTCCCCCTTCTTCCCCCTCCTTCCCCCCTACCTTCCTCCCCCCTCTCCCCCTTCTTCCCCCCTTCCTCCCCCTCCTCCCCCCTTCTTCCCCTCC
>NC_140990.1:135256902-135288187 GCF_052327205.1 Somniosus microcephalus | reverse complement strand
CGTCTTTCCGGCTATGCGCTCGAAAGTTATAGAGCGTACCTACGCGTGCGTTACGTCGAAAGAAAGCTTACCGTTCCGAAACGGTCGTAAGTGTATTTACGTTTCGGCCGGACAAAAATCCCGCCCGCGGTATCCGAAAAACCTTCAACATTCCGCTCATTAGCATCTCATTATCCGCTCATTAGCGATAGAGTGACCTCGAGGTCGACCAATCGTACGCCGGGTTGCTGGCACGTGCGGCCGGGCCCTCCTACGGTCGAGTGACGGGGACGATTGACCAATCCTACGCTTCGGTCACCTGACGGTCGACAAATCGGTGCGTGTGTGGGCGGGCCTTATCGTTCTGAGCCGAGGTGAGTCGCCGCCATCTTGATTCCAAACTTTTCCTTTCTTTTTACCGCTTTCTGCGTCTTTAAAAAAAAGTTGCTTTTTAAAACACAATGGCCTAGAAATTGAGTTTTGGCGCTGCAGGGCTTTAGCGCCGGAAGTTAGTGCCGGAGCTAAGTCGCGCTGGTCGGGCCCAAAATTCACTGGTTCTGCGCCCAAACGGCTGCCGGCGCTGCTGAAAGCTGTTAGCGCCTGAAAACTGGCGCTATGCGCTGAATTTCGGCGCTATTCCGGCGCTGCGGCGCCCGCTTGCGGTGCGGCAGGTTCGGGAAGTGCAGGCCTCCTCCTTCCCTTAAGGAGGAGCTGCCTGCACCCGGCCGCAGCCCGCGATAATCTTATTAAAAATGAGCCCGGCACCTCGGACAAGTGCCGGGCTTGCTTCTGTTCCGGGGGGGGGGGGGGGGGGGAAGTCCGGGGAGGGAGCTGCGGCCAGGCGGGGCGGCGGGAAAGCGGCCGGCCGCCGCGGGGCCTTTAATGCGCCGGCGCAAACTTGTGCAAGGCACCTCTGCCAGAACGTTGCTTGCGGCTGCCCACGGGCGAGGCGGCCGCAAGTCAATTTCGGGCGCTGGGGCCCGTCACCACGGCAACCGGGACGCTGCGCACACCAATGACGTCATCGGTGCCGGCGCAGCGCTACCGGTCTACCGCGGCGGAAGGGCCCCAGGCAATTTAGGCGCCGGCGCCAATTGCAGCGCTAGGCCCTCTAGCGCCGCAAAATCGGCGCTAAGGGCACTGAATTTCTAGGCCATATTCTTTTTAAAAAAAGTTAATTACTTTCTAAATCTTTTATCTAATCTCATTAATTTTCCTACCTTTCCCCGTTTTTCCAGGTAGGCCTCGAAGCCTCGCCTCTCCTCCGCACCCACGCCCCAGCTAGGCACCTCCCAGCCCCTGTCAACAAGCGGCCCCCGATCGCCACCATCTTTGTGAAGGCTGGAGGGGCGGGGCCTCAGCCGAGCGCCGCTACCGCTGCCATCTTAGTAAAGGCTGGTGCGGCGGGGGTGGCGTCACGGAGCTCTGCGGAGCAGGGTGCACGGCGGCGTCTAACTCTCCCCCCCCCCAGTCTGTCTCTCTCTCTCTTCCCCGCGCCTCTTGAATGCGCGGGGGAAGAGGCCAGGGGCACCGTGGCCGCTTTCGGAGACTTCAACTGCGTGACAGGTGAGGAGGGTCTTTGTTCACGCAATCGGCCGCTCAGGCCCAGGCCCGGAGATCGGGAGGCGGAGAGGGGAGGAGGGTTACCAAGGCAACCGGGGCTCGGGCGGGGGGCGGGGTCTCTCTGCTCTTGAAGCCGGCTTGGGCGGGGTGGCGGGCCTCCAGAGATCGGGCCTCCGGAGATCGGGGGGGGGCGAGCCTCGGGAGATCGGGGGGGGGAGGGGGGGGCGAGCCTCAGGAGATCGGGGGGGCGAGCCTCGGGGGCGGGGGCAAGCCTCGGGAGATCGGGGGTGTGGAGGGGGGGGCGAGCCTCGGGGAGATCGGGGGGGGAGGGGGGGCGAGCCTCGGGAGATCGGGGGGGCGAGCCTCGGGAGATCGGGGGGGGGCGAGCCTCAGGAGATCGGTGGGGGGGCGAGCCTCGGGAGATCGGGGGGGGTGGGGGGGCGAGCCTCGGGAGATCGGGGGGGGGGTGAGCCTCGGGAGATCGGTGGGGGGGGGCGAGAGCCTCGGGAGATCGGGGGGGCGGGGCTCGGGAGATCGGGGGGGGCGGGGCTCGATAGATCGGGGGGCGGGGCCTCAGGAGATAGGGGGCGGGGCTCGGGAGATCGGGTGGGGCGGGGCTCCGGAGATTGGGGAGGGCGGGGGCTCGGGAGATCGGGGGAGGGCGGGGCTCGGGAGATCGGGGGGGCGGGGCACGGGAGATCGGGGCGGGGGTAGCCTCGGGAGATCGGGGGGGAGCCTCGGGAGATCAGGGGGGTGGGGCTCGGGGACTCCCCCCCCTCCCCCCTCCCCTCCCGACTTCCCCCACCCCCTCCCCCAGCTCCCTCTCCCCTCCCCCTCCCCCTCCCCCCTCCGCTCCTCTCCCCCCTCCCCTCCCCCCGGCTCCACTCCCCCCTCCCCCTCCTCCCCCTCTCCTCCCCCCCCCTCTCCTCCCCCCCTCCTCCCTCCCCTCCCCTGCCCACCTCCCCTCCCCTCCCCTTCCCCCCCTCCCCTTCCCCCCTCCCCTCCCCTTCGCCCCTCCCCTCCCTTCCCCCCTCTCCTCCCCTTCCCCCCTCTTCCCCCTCTTCTTCCCCCCTCTGCCCCCCAGTCGCTCTCTCTCTGCCCCCCAGTCGCTTTCTCTCTTCCCCCCAGTCACTCTCTCTCTTCCCCCCAGTCGCTCTCTCTTCCCCCCAGTCGCTCTCTCTTCCCCCCAGTCCCTCTCTCTCTTCCCCCCTCTGCCCCCAGTCGCTCTCTCTCTTCCCCCCAGTCGCTCTCTCTTCCCCCCAGTCGCTCTCTCTTCCCCCCAGTCGCTCTCTCTCTTCCCCCCAGTCGCTCTCTCTCTTCCCCCCAGTCGCTCTCTCTCTTCCCCCCAGTCGCCTCTCTCTCTTTTCCCCCCAGTCGCTCTCTCTCTTCCCCCCAGTCGCTCTCTCTCTTTTCCCCCCCAGTCGCTCTCTCTCTTCCCCCCCAGTCGCTCTCTCTCTTCCCCCCCAGTCGCTCTCTCTCTTCCCCCCCCAGTCGCTCTCTCTCTTCCCCCCCAGTCGCTCTCTCTCTTTTCCCCCCAGTCGCTCTCTCTCTTCCCCCCGTCGCTCTCTCTTCCCCCAGTCGCCGCTCTTTCTTCCCCCCAGTCGCTCTCTCTCTTCCCCCAGTCCGCTCTCTCTCTTCTCCCCAGTCGCTCTCTCTCTTCCCCCCCAGTCGCTCTATCTCTTCCCCCCAGTCGCTCTCTCTCTTCCCCCCCAGTCGCTCTCTCTCTTCCCCCCCAGTCCCACTCACTCTTCCCCCCCAGTCGCTCTCTCTCTTCCCCCCCCAGTCGCTCTCTCTCTTCCCCCCCCAGTCGCTCTCTCTCTTCCCCCCAGTCGCTCTCTCTCTTTTCCCCCCAGTCACTCTCCTCTCTTCCCCCCAGTCGCTCTCTCTCTTCCCCCCCAGTCGCTCTCTCTCTTTCCCCCCAGTCGCTCTCTCTCTTTCCCCCCAGTCGCTCTCTCTCTTCCCCCCAGTCGCTCTCTCTCTTCCCCCCAGTCGCTCTCTCTCTTCCCCCCCCAGTCGCTCTAGTCGCTCTCTCTCTTCCCCCCCAGTCGCTCTCTCTCTTTTCCCCCCAGTCACTCTCTCTCTTCCCCCCAGTCGCTCTCTCTCTTCCCCCCCAGTCGCTCTCTCTCTTCCCCCCCAGTCGCTCTCTCTCTTTCCCCCCAGTAGCTCTCTCTCTTCCCCCCAGCCGCTCTCTCTCTTCCCCCCAGTCGCTCTCTCTCTTCCCCCCCAGTCGCTCTCTCTCTTTCCCCCAGTCGCTCTCTCTCTCTTCCCCCCAGTCACTCTCTCTCTTTCCCCCCAGTCGCTCTCTCTCTTTTCCCCCAGTCGCTCTCTCTCTTCCCCCAGTCGCTCTCTCTCTTCCCCCCCCAGTCGCTCTCTCTCTGCCCCCCAGTCGCTCTCTCTCTTCCCCCCCAGTCGCTCTCTCTCTTCCCCCCAGTCGCTCTCTCTTCCCCCCAGTCGCTCTCTCTTCCCCCAGTCGCTCTCTCTCTTTTCCCCCCAGTCGCTCTCTCTCTTCCCCCCCAGTCGCTCTCTCTCTTCCCTCCAGTCGCTCTCTCTCTTCCCCCCCAGTCGCTCTCTCTCTTCCCCCCAGTCGCTCTCTCTCTTCCCCCCCCACCACCAGTCGCTCTTTCTCTGTCTCTTCCAACAACAACATGCCCTCGAAAAAGCTTCGGCACCGCCGGGCACTCCAGCTAGTTTCTTATAAATGCTTAGGCCCAGGGGTCTGTGCCGGTGTTTATTCTCCGCACAAGCCTGCTCCCACTCTGATTGCATCTTCCCACCCTGCCACAGTATCCCTCTATTCTATCTCCCTCATGGATGCATCACACCTCCCCTTAAATCAATACTACCAGCTTCAACCACTCCATGTGCCAGCGAGTTCTGACATTCTCACCACTCTCTGTGTAAACGTTCCTCCTTAATTCTTTATCTGATCTGTTAGTGACAATCTTACCTTCTGGACTCACTCACAAGTGGAAACAGTCTCTCCACGTCCACCCTATCGAAACCCCCTTCATAATTTTGAAGACCTCAATCAGGTTTCTTCTTAGTCTTCTCTTTTGCAGAGAAACAAAGGAGGACACCAACAAATAGGGCCCGGGTAAGAAAAAATGGTAATAAGACAAATAGGGCCATAGTACAAAAAAATGTTAAGTTGCCTAAAAATGTTAAAAGACAAATCTAAAGGCACTGTATCTGAATGCATGAAGCATTCGTAATAAGGTAAACGAATTAACAGTACAAATAGATGTAAACGGATATGATATAATTGCGATTACGGAGACATGGCTGCAGGATGACCAAGGCTGGGAGCTGAATATCTAAGGATATTCGATATTTAGGAAGGACAGGCAAAAAGGAAAAGGAGGTGGGGTGGCGTTGTTAGTAAAGAATAAAATCAGAGCAATAGTGAGAAAGGATATTGGATCAGAAAATCAAGATGTAGAATCAGTCTGGGTGGGTGGAGCTAAGAAGCACCAAGGGGAAGAAATCATTGGTGGGAGTTGTCTATAGGCCTCCAAACAGTAGTGGTAATGTAGTGGATGGCACCAAACGGGAAATTAGAGATGAATGTAACAAGGGTACTACAGTAATCATGGGTGACTTTAATCTACATATAGACTGGCCAAACCAAATTAGCAATAACACTATTGAGGATGAATTCCTGGAGTGTGCACGAGATGGTTTTTTAGACCAGTACGTTGAGGAGCCAACTAGTGAACAGGCTATCCTAGATTAGGTATTGCGCAATGTGAAGGGGTTAATTAATAATCTTGTTGTGCGGGGTCCTTTAGGGAAGAGTGACCATAACATGATAGAATTATTCATTAAGATGGAAAGTGAAGAAGTCCAATCCGAAACTAGGGTCCTAAATCTAAACGAAGGAAACTACAAAGGTATGAGGAGTGAGTTGGCTATGATAGATTGGGGAGCTCCATTAAAAGCTTCATCAATGGCTAAAATTTAAGGAACGAATGCATGAATTGCAACAGTTATACATTCCCTTTCAGGCGCAAAAACACAAAAGGAAAAGCGGCCCAACCATGGCTAACAAAAGAAATGAAGGATATTATTAGATCCAAAGAGGAGTCATATAAAGTTGCCAGAAAAAGTAGCAAGCCTGAGGATTGGGAACAGTTTAGAGTTCAGAAAAAAAGGACCAAGAGATTGATTAAGAGGGGAAAAATAGAGTATGAGAGTAAACCTGCAAGGAACATAAAAGCAGATTGTAAAAGCTTCTACAAGTATGTAAAAAGAAAAAGATTAGTGAAGATAAATGAAGGTCCCTTACAGTCAGAAACGGGAGAATTTATAATGGGGAACAAGGAAATGGTAAAAGCAATTAAACAAATACTTTGGTTCTGTCTTCACGGAAGTGGATACAAAGAACTTCCCAGAAATGTGAGGGAACTAAGGGTCTAGTAATGAGAAAGGATTAATTAGCAATCTCGTTGTGCGAGGCCCCTTGGGGAGGAACGATCATAATATGAAAGAATTCTTCATTAAGATGGAGAGTGCAGTATTTGACTTGGAGACTATGGTCCTGAATTTAAATAAAGGAAACTATGATGGTATGAGGCGCGAGTTGGTTAGGATGGATTGGGGAATGTTACTTAAAGGGTTGACAGTGGATAGGCAAATGCAATCATTTAAAGATCACATAGATCAACTACAGAATTTGTTCATCCCTGTTTGGCATAAAAATAAAAAAGAGCTTGGACCTGGGAGAGAGCAGAGGCGCGACTGGTGGCACTTAAAAGCGGCGGATTCAGCGAGGCCCAACCAGAGAGCTTGGACCTGGGAGAGAGCAGAGGCGCGACTGGCGGGAGATAAAACCGGCTGATTCAGCGAGGCCCGACCAGAGAGCTTGGACCTGGGAGAGAGCAGAGGCGCGACCGGCGGCACTTAAAAGCGGCGGATTCAGCGAGGCCCGACCAGAGAGCTTGGACCTGGGAGAGAGCAGAGGCGCGACCGGCGGCACTTAAAAGCGGCGGATTCAGCGAGGCCCGACCAGAGAGCTTGGACCTGGGAGAGAGCAGAGGCGCGACCGGCGGGACATAAAACCGGCGGATTCAGCGAGGCACACCAATTCAACAGCAGAGGAGAGAGGTAAAAAGTAATCAAAGTGTGACATCACCAGGAAGCAGGTAAGTGATTTGTTGGTGAGTATTTCTTTTATTACAAGCTTAAATTCTGCGGTTTATATTTTCTTGGGTCTCTGCGGTGTAGCGGGGACAGTTGGTAAATAAGCGCCCTAGAGTATATCTTTAACTAGTGGTATTGAATGAATTTAATTAATTAAAGGGGTAAGTCATGTCAGGAGAGCCCAGCCCCGTGTTATGCTCCTCTTGCTCTATGTGGGAATTCAGGGACGCTGCCGGTGTCCCTGATGACCACGTGTGCCAGAAATGCATCCAGCTGCAGCTACTAACGGGCCGTATTGAGGCGCTGGAGCTGCGGATGGATGGGTTGTGGAGCATTCACGATGCTGAGAAGGTCGTGGATTACACGTTTGATGAGTTGGTCATGCCGCAGGGTAGGGCTGCATAGGCAGAAGGGAAATGGGTGACCACCAGGCGGAGCAGTAGAAGCAGGCAGGTAGTGCAGGAGACCCCTGTGGCCATCCCCCTTTCAAACAGGTATACCAATTTGGATACAGTTGAGGGGGATGACTCACCAGAGGAAGGCAGCAGCAGCCAACTTCCTGGCACCGGGGGTGTTACTGCTGCTCAGGAAGGGAGGAAAAAGAGTGGGAGAGCAATAGTGGTAGGGGATTCTATCGTAAGGAGAATAGATAGACAGTTCTGTGGCCGTAGACGTGACTCCAGGATGGTTTGTTGCCTCCCTGGTGCCAGTGTCAAGGATGTCACTGAACGGCTGCAGGGCATTCTGAAGGGGGAGGGTGAACAGGCAGAGGTCGTGGTTCACATTGGGACCAACGACATAGGTAGGAAGAGGGATGAGGTCCTGCAACAAGAATTTAGGGAGCTAGGTAGCAGATTAAAGAGCAGGACCTCAAAGGTTGAAATCTCTGGATTACTCCCGGTGCCACGTGCTAGTGAGTATAGGAATAGGAGGATAGAGCAGATGAATGCATGGCTAAAGAGTTGGTGCAGGAGGGAGGGCTTTAGTTTCCTGGATCACTGGGCCTGCTTCTGGGAAAGATGGGACTTGTACAAGTTGGACGGGTTGCGCCTGAACCAGAGCGGGACAAATACCCTTGCGGGGAGGTTTGCTAGCACTGTTCGGGGGGGTTTAAACTAAAATGGCAGGGGGTTGGGAACCTGAGCAGGGAGACAGAGGAAAGGAAAACAGGGATAAAAGCAAAAGATAGGAAGGAGAAAAACAAAAGTGGCAGTCAGAGATATCATCGGTTTAAATCAAACGTGGCCACAGTAAATAATAATTCTAATAGGTCTAAGAGCATTAAAAAAACAAGACTGAAGGCTTTGTGTCTTAATGCGAGGAGCATTTGTAATAAGGTGGATGAATTGGCTGCACAAATAGAGGTAAACGAATACGATTTGGTTGGGATTACAGAAACGTGGCTCAAGGATGGCCAAGACTGGGAACTCAACATCCAGGGGTATTTGATATTCAGGAAAGATAGGCAAAAAGGAAAGGGAGGTGGGGTAGCATTACTGGTTAAAGAAGGGATTAATACAATTGTAATGAAGGGTATTAGCTCTGATGATGTGGAATCTGGATGGGTAGAATTGAGAAATACTAAGGGGAGAAAAACATTAGTGGGAGTGGTATATAGACCTCCAAACAGTAAGGTGGAGGTTGGGGATGGCATTAAAAGGGAAATTAAAGAAGAGTGCAATAAGGGCACAGCAGTCATCATGGGTGACTTTAATCTACATATAGATTGGGCCAACCAAATTAGTAACAATACTGTGGAGGAGGAATTCCTGGAGTGTTTACGGGATGGTTTCCTGGACCAATATGTCGAGGAACCAACCAGAGATCAGGCCATCTTAGACTGGGTAGTATGCAACGAGAAAGGATTAATTAGCAATCTTGTTGTACGAGGCCCCTTGGGTCGGAGCGATCATAATATGATCGAATTCTTCATTAAGATGGAAAATGAAGTAGTTGACTCAGAGACAAGGGTCCTCAATTTAAATAAAGGAAACTACGATGGTCTGAGGAGCAAGTTGGGTAGGATTGAGTGGGGAATGGCGCTCAAAGGGTTGACGGTGGATAGGCAATGGCAAACATTCAAAGACCGAATGGATGAGCTACAGAATTTGTTCATCCCAGTTTGGCGTAAAAATAAAACAAAAAAGGTGACTCAACCGTGGCTAACAAGGGAAATTAGGGATAGCATAAGATCCAAGGAGGGGACATATAAATTGGCTAGAAAAAGCAATAATCCTGAGGATTGGGAGCAGTTTAGGAGTCAACAAAGGAGGACAAAGGGATTAATTAAGAAAGGGAAAATAGAATATGAGAGTAAGCTATCAGGGAACATAAAAACTGACTGTAAAAGTTTTTATAGATATGTGAAGAGAAAAAGATTAGTGAAGTCAAGCGTAGGTCCCTTACAGTCAGAATCAGGGGAATTTATAATGGAAAACAAGGAAATGGCAGACCAACTAAATGCATACTTTGGTTCTGTCTTCACAAAGGAGGACACAAATAACCTCCCAGAGATGCCGGGGAACATAGGGTCTGATGAAAGGATGGAACTGAAAGAAATCAGTATTTGTAGGAAAAATGGTGTTAGGAAAATTGATGGGACTGAAGGCCGATAAATTCCCAGGGCCTGATGGTCTACATCCCAGGGTATTAAGGAAGTGGCTCTAGAGATAATAGATGCATTACTGATCATCTTCCAGAACTCGAAAGACTCTGGAACGGAACCCATGGATTGGAGGGTAGCTAATGTTACCCCACTATTCAAAAAAGGTGGTAGAGAAAAAGTGGGGAGTTATAGACCGGTAAGCCTGACATCGGTAGTGGGGGAAATGCTAGAGTCTATTATAAAAGATGTAATAGCAGAGCACTTGGAAAGCAGTGACAGGATCGGACAAAGTCAACATGGATTTACAAAAGGTAAATCATGCTTGACTAATCTACTGGAATTTTTTGAGGATGTAACTGGTAAAATAGATAAGGGAGAACCAGTGGATGTGGTGTATTTGGACTTTCAGATGGCTTTCGATAAGGTCCCGCATAAGAGATTAGCATGCAAAATTAAGGCACATGGGATTGGGGGCAAGGTATTGACTTGGATAGAGAACTGGTTGGCGGACAGAAAGCAAAGAGTTGGAATAAATGGGTCGTTTTCCGAGTGGCAGGCAGTGACTAGTGGGGTACCGCAAGGATCGGTCCTAGGACCCCAGCTGTTCACAATATATATTAATGATCTGGACGAGGGAATTGGATGTAATATCTCCAAATTTGCAGATGAGACAAAGCTGGGCGGGAGGGTAAGCTGCGAGGAGGATGTCGTGAAACTCCAGTACGATTTGGACAGGTTGGGTGACTGGGCAGAAACATGGCAAATGCACTATAATGTGGATAAATGTGAGGTTATCCACTTTGGTGGCAAAAACAGGAAGGCAGATTATTATTTGAATGGCAATAGATTGGGAGAAGGGGAAGTGCAAAGAGACCTGGGTGTGCTTGTGCACCAGTCGCTGAAGGTAAGCATGCAGGTGCAGCAGACGGTTAAGAAGGCAAATCGTATGTTGGCCTTCGTTGCAAGAGGGTTCGAGTACAGGAACAAGGATGTCTTGCTACAGTTGTACAGGGCCTTGGTGAGACCACACCTTGAGTATTGTGTGCAGTTTTGGTCACCTTACCTGAGGAAGGACGTTCTTGCCATGGAGGGAGTGCAGCGAAGATTCACCAGGCTGATACCTGGGATGGCAGGAATGACGTATGAGGAGAGATTGTGTCGATTGGGCTTATATTCACTGGAGTTTAGAAGATTGAGAGGGGATCTCATCGAAACCTATAAAATTCTGTCAGGTCTGGACAGATTAGATGCAGGAAGGATGTTTCTGATGGCCGGGAGTCCAGAACCAGGGGTCATAGTCTAAGGATAAGGGATAAGCCATTTAGGACTGAAATGAGGAGGAATTTCTTCACCCAGAGAGTGGTGAACCTGTGGAATTCTCTGCCACAGAGGGCAGTGGAGGCCAGTTCATTAAATATATTCAAGAAAGTGTTGGATATATTTCTTGAGGCTAAAAGGATCAAGGGATATGGGGAAAAGGCAGGGACAGGGTACTGAATTTGGATGATCAGCCATGATCACATTGAATGGCGGAGCAGGCTCGAAGGGCCAAATGGCCTACTCCTGCTCCTATCTTCTATGTTTCTATGTAAAAGGTGATGCAACCATGGCTAACAAGGGAAATTAGGGATAGCATAAGATCAAAGGAGAGGACATATAAATTGGCCAGAAAAAGCAGCAAATCTGAGGATTGGGAGCAGTTTAGGATTCAGCAAAGGAAGACAAAGGGATTAATTAAGAGGGGGAAAATAGAGTATGAGAGTAAGCTTGCTGGGAACATTAAAACTGACTGTAAAGCTTATATAGATTTGTAAAGAAAAAAAGATTGTTGAAGCCAAGTGTTAGGTCCCTTGCAGTCAGAATCAGGGGAATTTATAATGGGGAACAAAGAAATGGCAGAACAATTAAGTACATACATTGAGTCTGTCTTCACAAAGGAGGACTCAAATAACCTCCCAGAGATGTCGGGGAACATAGGGTCTAAGGAGAGGGAGGAACTGAATTCAATCAGTATTTGTAGGGAAATGGTGTTAGGGAAATTGGCGGGATTGAAGGCCGATAAATCCCCAGGGCCAGATAATTTACATCCTATGGTCCCTAAGGAAGTGGCCCTAGAAATAGTAGATGCATTGCTGGTCCTCTTCCAAAATTTTATAGACTCTGGAACAGTCCCCATGGATTGGAGGGTAGCTAATGTAACCCCACTATTTAAAAAAGGTGGTAGAGAGAAAACGGGGAATTATAGAGCGGTAAGCCTGACATCGGTAGTGGAGAAATTGCTAGGTCCATTATAAAAGATGTAATAGCAGAGCACTTGGAAAACAGTGACAGGATTGGACAAAGTTAACATGGAATTACAAGAGGTAAATCATGCTTCACTAAACTACTGGAATTTATTGAGGATGTAACTGGTACAACACAGGACTACTTGCATGCCAAACAATGGAAGCAACATGCGATAGACAGAGCTAAGCGATCTCACAACCATCGGATCAAATCAAAGCTCTGCAGTCCTGCCACATCCAGTCGTGAGTGGTGGTGGACAAATAAACAGTTAACAGGAGGAGGAGGCTCCAAAAATATCCCCGTCCTCAATGATGGTGGAGCCCAGCACGTGAGTGCAAAAGACAAGGCTGAAGCATTTGCAACTATCTTCAGCCAGAAGTGCCGAGTGGATGATCCATCTCGGCCTCCTCCTGAGGTCCCCAGCATCACAGATGCCAGTCTTCAACCCATTCAATTCACTCCACGTGATGTCAAGAAGCGGCTGAAGACACTGGATACTGCAAAGGCTATGGGCCCTGATAACATTCCGGCAATAGTACTGAAGACTTGTGCTCCAGAACTAGCTGCACCCCTAGCCAAGCTGTTTCAGTACAGCTGCAACACTGGCATCTACCCGGCAATGTGGAAAATTGCCCAAGTATGTCCTGTCTACAAAAAGCAGGACAAATCCGACCCAGCCAATTACCGTCCAATCTGTAATGTATATACCTTTTAAGGGGGGAACCACCTTTTACAGCTCATGTATACTGCAGTACCGGCAGTGACCACACCTGTATATAGCACTGAGTAGTAACCTGTACAGATCAGTTCCCGTGTGAGCCACGTTGAGTAAACACCTGTTATACCGTTCTCCTGCAGTCTGTGTCTTATTATACACAGACACAACACCATCAGTCTACTCTCAGTCATCAGGAAAGTGATGGAAGGTATCGTCGACAGTGCTATCAAACGGCACTTACTCAGCAATAAGCTGCTAACTGATGCCCAGTTTGGGTTCCGCCAGGGCCACTCAGCTCCTGACCTCATTACAGCCTTGGTCCAAACATGGAAAAAGAGCTGAACTCAAGAGGTGAGGTGAGAGTGACTGCCCTTGACATCAAGGCAGCATTTGATCGAGTGTGGCATCAAGGAGCCCTAGCAAAACTAAAGTCAATGGGAATCAAGGGGAAAATTCTCCATTGGTTGGAATCATACCTAGCACAAAGGAAGTTGGCTGTGGTTGTTGGAGGTCATTCATCTCAATCACATGACATCACTGCAGGAGTTCCTCAGGGCAGTGTCCTAGGCCCAACCATCTTCAGCTGTTTCATCAATGACCTTCCCTCCATCATAAGGTCAGAAGTGGGGATGTTCGCTGATGATTGCACACTGTTCAGCACCATTCGAGACTCGGCAGATACTGACGCACTCCGTGTCCATATGCAGCAAGATCTGGACAACATTCAGACTTGGGCTGACAAGTGGCAAGTAACATTCGCACCACACAAGTGCCAGGCAATGACCATCTCAAACAAGCGAGAATCTAACCATCTCCCCTTGACATTCAATGGCATTACCATCGCTGAATCCCCCACTATCAACATCCTGGGGGTTGCCATTGATCAGAAACTGAACTGGACCAGCCATATAAATACTGTGGCTACAAGAGCAGGCCAGAGGCTGGGAATTCTGCGGCGAGTGTATCACCTCCTGACTCCCCAAAGCCTTTCCACCATCTATACGGCACAAGTCAGGAGTGTGATGGAATACTCTCCACTTGCCTGGATGAGTGCAGCTCCAACAACACTCAAGAAGCTCGACACCATTCAGGATAAAGCAGCCCGTTTGATTGGCACTCCATCCACCACCTTCAACATTCACTCCCTCCACCACCGGCGCACTGTGGCTGCAGTGTGTACCATCTACAAGAAGCACTGTAGCAACTCGCCAAAGCTCCTTCAACAGCACCTTCCAAACCCGCGACCTCTACCACTTAGATGGACAGGGGCAGCAGACGCAAGAGAACATCACCTACAAGTTCCCCTCCAAGCCACACACCATCCTGACTTGGACCTGTATCGCCGTTCCTTCACTGTCGCTGGGCCAAAGTCCTGGAACTCCCTCCCTAACAGCATTGTGTGTGTACCTACACCATATGGACTGCAGCGGTTCAAGAAGGCGGCTCACCACCATCTTCTCAAGGGCAATTAGGGATGGGCACTAAATGCAGGCCTAACCAGCCAGCGACACCCACA
Organism: Somniosus microcephalus; assembly: GCF_052327205.1. Lineage (NCBI taxonomy): Eukaryota > Metazoa > Chordata > Chondrichthyes > Squaliformes > Somniosidae > Somniosus > Somniosus microcephalus. The sequence continues at coordinate 135,274,381 of NC_140990.1, read as the reverse complement.
TCCCATCAATGAATAAAAATAAAAAAAATAGATAAGGGCGAACCAGTGGATGTGGTGTATTTGGACTTTAAGAAGGCTTTCAATAAGGTCCCGCATAAGAGATTAGCGTGCAAAGTTAAAGCACATGGGATTGGGGGTAAGGTACTGACTTGGATAGAGAACTGGTTGGCAGACAGGAAGCAAAGAGTTGGAATAAACGGTTCTTTTTCCGAGTGGCAGGCAGTCACTAGTGGGGTAATGCAGGGATCGGTGCTAGGACCCCAGTTATTCACAATGACCCAGAAATTCGGGATGGGGGCTTCCCGCGGGTGCAAGCCCCCGACCTGCACTTACCTAGCGCGCCGGCCGTTGAGCTGTGGGCCTGCGTGGGATTCCGATCCTCGGCCTCCTCCAACTGCTGGCGCGCAGTGCTTGCGTATCCCAGGGGCGCAGTTAGTTCGATGCGTCCCCTGGGATCACGTGGGCCATGGAGAGCCAATGGGAGCAGGGAATGCTTCATTCATAAGTTTGACAGGAAGAGCTGTCGAACCTATAAATACGATAAGCCCCAAAACATCACTAAAACTTCAAATAAATTTAAAAAAAAACATTTTTAAAATAACTATAAATTACATGAAATAACTATTTTGAACAATAATTTAAATTTTTGAAAAACTTTATTACATAGAAACATAGAAGATAGGAGCAGGAGTAGGCCATTCGGCCCTTCGAGCCTGCTCCGCCATTCAATAAGATCATGGCTGATCATCCAAATTCAGTACCCTGTCCCTGGCTTCTCCCCATATCCCTTGATCCCTTTAGCCTTAAGAAATATATCCAACTCCTTCTTGAATATATTTAATGAACTGGCCTCCACCGCCCTCTGTGGCAGAGAATTCCACAGGTTCACCACTCTCTGGGTGAAGAAATTCCTCCTCATTTCTGTCCTAAATGGCCTACCCCTTATCCTTAGACTATGACCCCTGGTTCTGGACTCCCCAGCCATCAGAAACATCCTTCCTGCATCTAGTCTGTCCAGGACTGACAGAATTTTATAGGTTTCGATGAGATCCCCTCTCAATCTTCTAAACTCCAGTGAGTATAAGCCCAATCGACACAATCTCTCCTCATACGTCATTCCTGCCATCCCAGGTATCAGCCTGGTGAATCTTCGCTGCACTTATTCCATGGCAAGAATGTCCTTCCTCAGATAAGGCGACCAAAACTGCACACAATACTCAAGGTGCGGTTTCACCAAGGCCCTGTACAACTGCAGAAAGGCATCCTTGTTCCTGTACTCAAACCCTCTCGCTACGAAGGCCAACATACCATTTGTCTTCTTAACCGACTGCTGCACCTGCATGCTTACCTTCAGCGACTGGTGCACAACAACACCCAGGTCTCTTTGCACTTCCCCTTCACCCAATCTATTGCCATTCAAAAAATAATCTGTCTTCCTGTTTTTGCCACCAAAATGGATAACCTCACATTTATCCACATTGTAGCGCATTTGCCATATTTCTGCCCAATCACCCAACCTGTCCAAATCGTACTGGAGTTTCACGACATCCTCCTCACAGCATACCCTCCCACCCAGCTTTGTGTCATCTGCAAATTTGGAGATATTACATCCAATTCCCTCGTCCAGATCATTAATATATATTGTGAACAACTGGGGTCCTAGGACCGATCCTTGCGGTACCCCACTAGTCACTGCCTGCCACTCGGAAAATGACCCATTTATTCCAACTCTTTGCTTTCTGTCCGCCAACCAGTTCTCTATCCAAGTCAATACCTTGCCCCCAATCCCATGTGCCTTAATTTTGCAAGCTAATCTCTTATGCGGGACCTTATCGAAAGCCTTCTGAAAGTCCAAATGCACCACATCCACTGGTTCTCCCTTATCTATTTTACCAGTTACATCCTCAAAAAATTCCTGTAGATTAGTCAAGCATGAATTACCTTTTGTAAATCCATGTTGACTTTGTCCGATCCTGTCACTGCTTTCCAAGTGCTCTGCTATTACATCATTTATAATGGACTCTAGCATTTTCCCCACTACCGATGTCAGGCTTACATGTTCTAACGGGGCTAAAATTAAACTTACCTTTCTTTAAAGTATTTAAAAATAATAAACCTGTGAAAAAATGTTTTCATTTTAATTAATTCACCAATTTCCTTGTTAAAAGCAGGCCTTGCGCCTGCTTTTTAAAAGTGTAACTGCTACAGACTTACCCTCCCGGGAAAACCTGCAAAAAAACATAAGTTCCATGCGCACGCGCTGCCTCTCCTGCGCATGCGTTCCACCTCTGAACCCCTTCTTTCAGGGGAATGGAAGTGCCGGTGTACCGTGCATGCGCAGTGCATGCAGGAAACCGGCGCTTCCATTGGGCTTACGGGTGAGTACCCCATGTGTACTCACCCGAGGAGACCTGAATTTCTGGGCCAATATATATTAATGATCTAGACGAGGGAACCAGATGTAATATCTCGAAGTTTGCAGATGACACAAAGCTGGGTGGGTGTGTGTGCTGTGAGGAGGATGCAGAGAAACTCCAGTATGATTTGGACAGGTTGGGTGATTGGGAGATGCATGGCAGATGCAGTGTAATGTGGATAAATGCGAGGTTATCCACTTTGGTGGCATAAACAGGAAGGCAGATTATTATCTGAACAGCAATAGATTGGGAAAAGGGGAAGTGCAATGAGACCTGGGTGTCCTTGTGCACCAGTCACTGAAGCTAAGCATGCAGGTGCAGCAGGCAGTTAAGAAGGCAAATGATATGTTGGTCTTCGTAGCGAGAGGATTTGAGTACAGAAGCAAGGATGTCTTGCTGCAGTTGTACAGGGCCTTGGTGAGACCACACCTTGAGTATTGTGTGCAGTCCTGGTCACCTTATCTGAGGAAGGATGTCCTTGCCATGGAGGGAGTGCAGTGAAGATTCACCAGGCTGATACCTGGGATGGCAGGAATGACGTATGAAGAGAGATTGGGTCGATTGGGCTTGTTCTCGCTAGAGTTTAAAAGAATGAGAGGGGATCTCATTGAAGCTTACAAAATTCTTACAGGACTAGACAGACTAGATGCAGGAAGGATGTTCCCGAAGGTCAGGGAGCTCAGAACCAGGGGTCACAGTCTAAGAATAAGGGGTAAGCCATTTAGGACAGAGATGAGGAGGAATTTCTTCACCCAGAGAGTGGTGAACCTGTGGAATTCTCTACCACACAAGGCAGTTGAGGCCAATTCATTAAATATATTCAAGAAGGAGTTGGATATATTTCTTAAGGCTAAAGGGATCAAGGGATATGGGGAGAAAGCAGGGACAGGGTACTGAATTTGGATGATCAGCCATGATCTCATTAAATGGCGGAACAGGCTCGAGGGGCCGAATGGCCTACTCCTGCTCCTATATTCTATGTTTCTATGTTTCTAGTGAGAAGGAGTAATTAAAGGAAATTAGTATTAGTAAAAAAATAGTGCTGGAGAAATTAATGGGACTGAAAGCCAATAAATCCCCAGGGCCTGATAATCTGCACTACAGAGTACTAAAAGAAATAGTGGATGCATTGGTTGTCATCTTCCAAAATTCTATAGATTATGGAACAATTCCTGCAGATTGGAGGGTGGCAAATATAACCCCACTATTTAAAAAAGGAGGGAGAGAGAAAACAGGGAACTACAGACCGGTTAGTCTAACATCAGTAGTAGGGAAAATGCTAGAATCCATTATAAAGGATGTGATAACAGGACACTTAGAAAATATCAACTGGATTAGACAAAGTCAACATGGATTTATGAAAGGGAAATCGTGTTTGACAAACCTACTGGAGTTTTTTGAGGATGTAACTGGTAGAATAGATAAGGGAGAACCAGTGGATGTGTTGTATTTGGATTTTCAGAAGGCCTTTGATAAAGTCCCACATAAGAGGTTAGTGTGCAAAACTAAAGCACATGGGATTGGGGGTAATATACTGGCATGGATTGAAAATTGGTTAACAGACAGGAAACAGAGAGTAGGAATAAATGAGTCTTTTTTGGGGTGGCAGGCGGTGACTACTGGGGTACCACAGGGATCAGTGCTTGGGCCCCAGCTATTCACAATATCTGTCAATAATTTGGATGAGGGAGCCAAATGTAATATTTCCAAGTTTGCTGATGACACAAAGCTAGGTGGGATTGTGAATTGTGAGGAGGATGCAAAGAGGCTTCAAGGCGATTTAGACAAGTTGAGTGAGTGGGCAAATACATGGCGGATGCAGTACATCATGGATAAATGTGAAGTTATCCACTTTGGTACGAAAAACAGAAAGGCTGAGTATTATTTAAATGGTGATAGATTGGGAAATGTTGATGTACAGAGGGACCTGGGTGTCGTTGAACACCAGTCACTGAAAGCAAACATGCAGGTGCAGCAAGCAGTTCGGAATGCAAATGGTATGTTGGCCTTCATTGCAAGAGGATTTGAGTACAGGAGCAAGGATGTCTTACTACAGTTATACAGGGCCTTGGTGAGACCACACCTGGAGTACTGTGTGCAGTTTTGGTCTCCTTATCTAAGAAAGGATATACTTGCCATAGAGAGAGTGCAGCGAAGGTTCACCAGATTGATTCCTGGGATGGCAGGACTGCCGTATGAGGAGGGATTGGATTGACTAGGCCTGTATTCACTAGAGTTTAGAAGAATGAGAGGGGATCTCATTCAAACGTCTAAAATTCTGACAGGGCTATACAGACTGGATGAAGGGAGGATGTTTCCCCTGGTTGGGGGGGTCTAGAACGAGGGGTCACAGTCTCAGGATACGGGGTAGGACATTTCGGACTGAGATGAGGAGACATTTCTTCACTCAGAGGGTGGTGAACCTGTGGAATTCTCTACCACAGAAGGCTGTGGAGGCCAAGTCACTGACTATATTTAAGAAGGAGATAGATAGATTTCTAGACACAAAAGGCATCAAGGGGTATGGGGAGAGAGCGGGAATATGGTATTGAGATAGAGGATCAGCCATGATCATATTGAATGGCGGAGCAGGCTCGAAGGGCCGAATGGCCGACTCCTGCTCCTATTTTTCTGTTTCTAAAAGAGTCCCTGGCTGCTTAATCTTTCTCGAAAGTTGCCTCCTCTCAATTCTGATCACATGCTTGTGAATCTTTCCTGCACTTCATCCAGTGGTTCAATGTCCTTTCTGTAGTTATGGGGACCAGAACCGCACACAATAGCTCCGAGGGTGGTCTAAGCAAGGTTCTGCAAAAATTTAACGTAACCTTCCAATTCTTTGAATTCTGTTCCTCGACAACTGAACCCTCGTACTTTGTTTGCACTCTTTATGACCTTACCAAATTGTGTTGCTACGTGTAGAGATTTGTGTATCTATTCCCAGATCTCTGTGGGATGAGAAAAGGCGAAATGTTCCCTTCTGATCACTCAAGTATCCTAACTTGTCACATCATCATGTTTCGTTTTGAATAATCCCGGTGTTTCTGCCCTTTCTCTGCAGTGTTGAAACATTTCGCACTCTTTGATATTCAGTTTGAAATGTACTTTGCTCTAATCCCTGTTTGTATCCTCTGGTCATAGTTTGCTGGCTTACTTTGAAGTAGTAATGTAACTAGCAGGAAGAGAAGGGGGAATATCAGGGGGCCACTCTGGAGCAGCTACCAGTATAAAGAACCAAGAACGAAATAAATACAGACTCGCATTTCTATAGAACTTTCACAACCTCAGGTCGTCCCAAAGCGCTTTACAGCCAATGAGGTAATTTTGAAGTGTAGTCACTGTTGTGACGTAGGAAACGCAGCAGCCAATGTACACACAGCAAGATCCCACTAGCAGCAATGAGATAATGACCAGATCATCTGTTTTGGTGATGGTGGTTGAGGGATAAATCTTGACCAGGACTCTGGGGAGAATTCCCCTTCTCTTCTTCGATTAGTGCCGTGGGATCTTTTACATCCACCTGAGAGAGCAGACGGGGCCTCGGTTTAACATCTCATCCGAAAGACGGCACCTCCGACAGTGCAGCACTCCCTCAGCACTGCACTGGAGTGTCGGCCTGGATTATGGGCTCAGGTCTCCGGAGTGGGACTCGAACCCACAACCTTCTGACTCAGAGCTGAGAGCACTGCCCACTGAACCACGCTTGACACTTCAAAAGAAATGTCACCTCCTTTCTTGGGGAGACCAGGCTCAGTCTCCCAGCCTCACTTCCACCTTGGAAGAAGCTGATACTCCCGGCCTCACATCAGCTGATACACTGGTTCCGGCCGCCTGGGATATGCCCGGTGAGTGAGAGGCTGGGGATACCGGAACCCTCAGCATTGGGAGCCCCTCGCTTCACTACCTCCTAATCACTGCCCTTGTTTGGGGCAGGCAGAGGATTCACCCTTTACAAGACCCAGCAGAACCACCAAGGTAAGGGCAGGACCTGGATATCTGGGGCCTCGGCCTAATTTGTGGTCTTTCCACCAAACGTCCCCCGGAGTTACTGCAGGAACGTGCCGGAAGGGATGCAGATTTTCAGCTCAGGTGAGAGGGTTTCTCAAATGTTCCATTTCTGGTGAAATATTGGCCCAGTAATTCGGGTCGGTGGCTTGCCGCGCGTGCAAGCCCCGTATATGCACTTACCTGACGCGCTGACATTTCACCTCCAGGGACGCCTGGAATTCGTGTTTGAAAAAGAAGAATCCCGGGCAGCGTCTGACGTCACGGGGTTCGAAACCCTACTCCTTCTGGCCCAGCGGCGGGGATCCTACCGCTACGCCAAAGGCCCAATCCGATTAGCAACGTGAAATGGCTGGAATGAGCACAATTCACGGCATTAAAAGAACTCACAATTGAACTGATAATGACCTCAGCAATCCCCTCAACGAGGTGGAGGCGCAGCGCCTGCTCATCATTGGTAATGAGAAGTCAAAGGCGCCGCAAAAAGGACAGATGATAGCTTGGTCTTTCAAGTGGCAGCATAGGGCTCCAGTCACGGGGAGGGAAAAGGCGCAGGAAACGTATGGGTGTCACCTTTTGCGCAGAGTGGGCCTTTTGCGTAGCGGTAAGCATCCCCGCCGCTGGGCCAGAAGGAGTAGGGTTTCGAACCCCGCTCCAGACAGTCCCGGCAAGTGGAGTCGGAGCTCCAACTATAAATTCTGGGTGGACACCCAGCGGGATACTTGCGTCCGTGGATGTGGGTGGCCCCCCCCCCTCAGATGGGTTGTGGGAGCCCGTAAAACCCTCACGCCATAGGACTAACCACCCTAATGGCTGGTATGAAGATGGTTATGGTCACGGAAGGAGTGTTAACGTGGAAGGAGTGTTAACGTGGCCAGAAATCCTTCCACCACTTCATAAAGTTCCCGAAAGGGAACAGTGTGAGGATACGTACGACGATGACCTGTTGCGCAATGCACCTCCTTGGACCCTCAGTCGCAGATGCGAGGGGGCAAATCGTGCAATTGTTAAATTTTTCATTTTATTGACATGTAAAATGTTGGCCCAGTAATTCCCTTCCAAACGCGCGAGTACGGTCGGGGTACTTACGCGTCTGTCCAGAGGAAATGCCGGTTTTCAGCATGCACAGCGCATGCGGGGAAAACCGGCATTTCCTGTCCTCTGAACGAAGGGGTTCAGAGGCAGAACGCGTGCGACTGTACGGGCAGCGCGTGCGCAGTAAAATTCGCCGCTTTCATTCATGCTTTCAGTGAGGTCAAGTCCTTACAACTTACACATGAAAAGAGCATGAGTACAGTTGCTCCAGAGGCTGCGGTTGTTTGGGAAAGGGATGAAAGTTATTTTAAGAAATGCTGAGGTAAGTTTTAAAGTTTATTTTTGTTTTTTAAAACGGGTTTTCAGTACTGTAGGTAGAAGGATCAATTGTGGCTATGTGAATTGAATTTGCTGTGTTTATTAAATGTGAAAATGACTCCAACATTTTTAAGAAAGAAACTTTTCATCAGTAATATATTCTTTTAAGTAATTATGTATGTATGTCTGTATATATTCCTTTGCGTGTATGTATATATTCCTTTACTTATGTGTATGAATGCATGTATTTAATTATGACTTTCAGAGAAAGTAACTTATTGGAAAATCATAATTAAAAACATACATTCATACACATAAGTAAAGGAATATAAAACATACATACATATACGTAAAGGAATATATGCGGACATACATACATAATTACTTATTACTGATGAAAAGTTTCTTTCTTAAAAGTGTTGGAAATGCTACATTACTCATTTTAGAACACTCATTCTCACATTCAATTCACACAGCCACAATTGCTCCTTCTACCTACCATACTGAAAACCCGTTTAAAAAAAAAAATTTAAACCTTAAAACTAACCTCAGCATTTCTTAAAATAATTTTCCTCCCTTTCCCAAACAAAAATATTCTTTCAGAAGCTCCACGATAAAATATATCTTCCTCCGCAGCCTTGGAGCAACTTTACACATGCTTTTTTCAAGTGTAACTTGTAAGGACTTACCCTCACTGAATCCATGAATGAAATCGACGAAGTTCACTGCGCACGCGCTGTGCCTCTGAACCCCTTCGTTCAGAGGACTGGAAATGCCGGCGTTCCCCGCATGCACGGTGTTTCCTGAACGCCGGCATTTCATCCGGCCAGATGCGTGAGTACCCAGACCGTACTCACGCATTTGGACCCGAATTAATGGGCCAATAAGAACATTTGAAAATTCTGGAGAGGAATAGACCCACAGGTCCATCCAGCCTATCCCAGACAGTGCTTCTCGACTCGAGTGGGAAACATTGCATTCAAGAGGGATTGGTGCAAACTAGTTTGGCTGCTTCACCTGGCAGCTGTCGATCATTCTGTCACTGCCATTTACACTTCATCTAGAGTCGTCTTTTGTTTCTTAACTTGTCCCATTACCATCTCCTTTTGCCTCGCACCATCATCCCTTTTGTCTTTTAATCTCTCCTGCCTTCCAGCCTATCACAGACCGTCCCTTTTGTTCTTTCCTCCCCTCCCCCCTTTCCCTGCCCCTACAGTTGCTTAAAACCTGTTCCATCTCCAACTTTTTCCAGTTCTGACGAAGGGTCATCGACCTGAAACGTTAACTCTGTTTCTCTCTCTACAGATGCTGCCTGACCTGCTGAGGATTTGCAGCATTTTCTGTTTTTATTTCAGATTTCCAGCATCCGCAGCGTTTCGCTTTTGTATTAGTTTGGCTGCTGGTTTGATGATGTGTGAATATTTTGTTTCAGAGGACAGCCCACTGGTCCTTGTCATTCCTTCCTCTTTATACGGTTTGTGTTCGAGCTGTGACAACCATGTAAGGACGTTGAGTGACAATCAGCAATCTCTGAAAGATCAACGGTAACATATTATACAGTGTGTGAATGAACAGGAATTTCATCTTTTAAAGTAAGATTGTTTGAAATGTTTGGCCCGACGCTCTCAGCCGTGACTCTGACCCTCTGTGTCGCAGTGGGTGAGTAAATGCCCAGAGTGGGGTCACCCAACCTGGCTCTGGATTCACAGGATTACATTTTTGAGTTTGATTTACCGATTGTGGGCGGGCGGTGTGAGTCGGGTATTTTGCAGTCAGATACTTATGTTTAAGACTTGAGATATTTTGGGCTTTCTCATGATTCAATGGGCAAATACAGGGTAAGGTGTGACACTGAGCCCCACTGCCCAGTTACCCCACTCCTGATCTGTGTGTGTGACTGCTGGGCTGTGGAGACCAATAGGCTCAACTGCTCGTCAAGGCTGAGAAGCCATCCAAGGTGCATTGTTCAGATTCACTTCGGAAGAACTGTCGCTTGGGTGAGCTGTCAGTAGGCTGGCACCTCCTGTGAGGTAAGAGACAGCAATAAGCTAAAAGAAAAGGCTGACACAAATGCACGGCAAAGTGGAAATAAAGCAACAAAGGGATACAAAGAAAGTAAGAGGTGCAAAAAAGGAATACAGAAAAAAGCTTGTGAAGAGTATCAAAGCTAACAGCAGAAGTTCTCAGTATATTAAGAGAGAGAGTGACTGAGGTGGAATGTGGGCCCAATAAAGACAGGTGCAGGCGAGACTATAATAGATAAGAAGGAAATGGCAGACTTGATAAATGAAAACCTTGCATTTGTTTAGAAGAACTTACTGAATTAATACATGTAATAAAATGTCAATGGAGTAAATATTGGGACTTAAGGTCGACAAATCTCCAGGACCTGATGGTTTCCACCCCTGGATATTACAAGAAACAGGTGAAGAAACTGCAGATGTGTTAGTCATAATTTTCCAAAGTCCTCTAGAATCAGGATAAAGTCCTTGGACTGGAAAATTGGAAATGTCAGTCGGTGTTTTAAGAAGGGAGGGAGGCAGAAACCGAGTAACTCCAGAGCTGTCAGTTTAATGTCAGTTGTGGGGAAGTTGCTGGAATCTATCGGGGACAGAGCGACGGAGCACTCGGACAATTCTGAGCCTATCAAAGAGAGTCGGCATGGATTGTGAAGGGTCGGCCATGTCTGGCTCACCCAGTTGAATGTGTTTAGGAGGTCACTCGCAGGGTGGATAGGGGAGTGTCTGCGGATGTTGTCTACATGGACTTCCAGAAAGCACCTGATCAGGCTCCGCACAGAATATCAAAAATGAGAAGGCACCGAATTGAAGGTAACTTTGTGACATAGGTTGGTAATTGGTTGGGAGGTAGGAGACATTGATCGACACTCTGATTGGTGGGATGTGACAAGTGGTGTTCTCCAGGGAGCCTGGTTCTGCTCCTACTGTGTTCTAATTCTGTGTTAGATTTCAGGAGATGGTTTTATTCCTGTTCCTGGCTGGGGTGGAGATCGCCTTTACAGAAGGTAAGTACTGTAGAAAATATAGGGACAGAGTGATCTCCTGGAAGAATTTCGATCACCTAGATGGGTCGGAGAGGAATTTCCTAGATTTTTTTCTCCCAAATTGGCCATTGGGTCTTTATCTGGTTTTTCGCCTCTCCCGGGAGATCACATGGGTTCGGGTGGATGCAGAGTGATCGAAGATTTGAGGTTAGGATCAGATCAGCCATGATCTTATTGAATGGTGGAGCAGGCTCGAGGGGCCGATTGGCCTACTCCTGCTCCTATTTCTTATGTTCTTATGTATCTGGGCCTCAGCTTTTCACCATATATATTAATGGCTTGGATGGAGAGATAGAGAGTCGCATATCCAAGTTTGCAGATGGCACTATGTTAGGAGGCACAGTAAGTTGTGCAGATGGGAACAGGAAGTTACATAGACAGACTAATTGAGTGGGCAAAACTATGAAAGGTGGGCTTTATACTGGGTAAGTGTGAGGTCATCCACTCTGGATCCAAGAAAGACAAGTCAGAATATTTTCTTTAAGTGTCTGTGTACATCATTGGGGTGTTTGTGTACATCATTGAGTGGGATACACCTATTTATGTATATCTATCTATATATCAATCAATATTAAAATTCAGCCACCAGTGGATTTTAAACAGCAGGAACCTTTACAAGAACATAAACTGATTATACTATACAAATATATATTAACTGTTTAAGTGCCATAGCAAACTAATCACCTCTTTCGTAGCTGAAACCACCTTTAGCGTTTTGAACTTGCCCTTATAGTCAGCAAATTCATGACATTCGCTCATAGTGCTTTGAAAGTAGATCGCTGGTGAAACCAGTGACAGTCGGTTAACAGCTTCAGGGGCAGGAAGCACTGGCGGCAAAGGGAAGAAGGGATATGAGTTCACTGAGGCCAGCTGCTCCCTTACTTTATTGATTTGCTGGTGTGCCCATTCTCTGTAAATTCACTAACGTTGCTCCGTGAATCCATTCATCTGTTGGTGTGCCTGCTGCTTCATGAATTTATTGTAGTGAGCCCATGACCCTGAAGTTCATTCCGTGCTCACTGTTCCATTAACTTACTGATTTGTTGCTGTTCCCACTGCTGCCATTTATTCACTAATGCTCACAACTCCATTTGTTTTCGAACCAGAATTTGGGGGTCTGCCAGTTCTCCTTGTGTTTAATCCGCTCAGCCAATACTTGGAGAAGCTGGGCTCCACCTCCCTGTTTGCCCAGCCTGTTTGTGGCCCAATTCAACCCAACCCATTTGTTAAGTATGTGTATTGTATTGAACAATTAACACAAAGACTTAAGCGTATAACTCAAACAGGTCTTTACTGGTTGGAGGTAGGGACTATACATAGGTCTTTACTTCATGCCCACAGGCGGGAACTGAGGGGGATCAGTACCCACAGTACTATTTATACCCCTATGGCCAGGAGTGGTACTGCGTATCACTACGCCCAACAAGTAGTGCAGTCCTGTCCATAGGTTCAAAGTAGCACACATATTACATACACAACATTCCTCCCTTCCTAGCTTTACAGTCATCTCCCCATTTAACATAACGTAATAACATATATACATATATAACTTCAGGTTTACATAACAGAATAACATAGATACATAGATAACTTCATGTCAAAACAGATCACAGATTCAGTCTCTGCGGAAAACAGTTCACAGATTCAATCTCTGTGGTGGAGTCGGTTCACGTTGCTGGAGTGACTCATTCAATAGTCCTTCCATGGATTTAACAGTTTGAACTTCCGAACTGAATTGGCTCCGTTCGGAGGGACCACGTGTGTGATCTGGTAGAGGTAATAATGGTTCAGATGGGTCATCTTCTGTTTCGACTTTTCCTTTTCTGCTTCTTGGAGACTCTCTGGGCTCCACTGTCAGCTGCCAGCTGCATGCGCAGTTCCTCCTTCTCTCCCTCCTTTTTCCGTAGTAGAGCCACCTTCTTCCGATGTTCCGTAGACTTTCGGTGCTCCTCCATGATTTCTGTATGGTGGGAGTCGAAGTTACAAGTTGGGCAGGACAGGACATAGTAATATTCGGTGTCGTCCTGATCTAGGCCAGCGAGAGGGTCTTCTATTTCCTCCATACCCAGCTGGGCGTTAGCCAGCTTTTGTTCCAAGTCCAGACATCTTTCCTGAAGAGACTTCTTCATGCGTACCTCTTCATCCAGCTTTTTCTGGGCTTTCAGCAAGTCATTTACTAATGACCTCATTTGAGATTTTACTACTTCAACTTCTTTTGGAGATTGATTGATCGGACTATTCAATCCCTCTACCGGAGCAGCTGTTTCAGCGGTCTGTTGTTCTACGTTGACGTGAGTCAGCGTACTTTTGGCATCCAAGGGCTGCTCTGTTGCAGTCATCTCAGTCTGTGTTGCCACCTCAGCTCTTCTAATAACCTTTGAGAGCTCCGAACCCCTTTCGTTTGAATATTGAAGTTCGTGTTCAAGTTTTTCCCATTTCAGAGTCCTGTCCTTCAGCATATGCAGGAGTTGGCTGACCGTTAACTCCTCTGACATCAGACGTTTTGTGTGCTCCTGCTCCATTTTCTCCATCAGCTGCTTCTGTTGTCTTTCCAGATTCTCCAACTCTATATCAAAGAACTCTTTCGTTGCATTCAACTCTTGCTCACAACGGCGAAGCATTTGTTCTAATTGCTGTTGTAGTTTGAAATGGAGTTGAGTTCGAGCCCGGTGTCCCTCAGAAATGGGCACATCAGTAGACTTGCCAGACTCAGAATCCACAGTTAAACTATGTTGTTGTTGCTCAGTGGAATTCTGTGCTGAAACTTTGTCTTTTGCACCTGAGTTGGGCTTACCATCATCCGTTCCAGAGTCTGGGCCGACTATCTTCACCGAGTTCTCACTCGTTATTGTTTGTAGGAAATGCCAGTCCATATTCATTTTCCTAATCCACTCCCGTCCTAGTAGTGGAGGACCTCCTTCAGATATCACATATAAGTCCATTATTTGACTGTCTTCGCCCTTGTGGACCACTGCAACCTCTATTTTCCCGATGGGGTACACTCTTTGCCCCGTGTATGTTTCCAATATAATCCCCGTATCCTGTAGGGGAATATGTTGGAATAACTTTCCGTAATCTTTCTTATTTATGACCGTCAATGCCGATCCAGTGTCCAATTCCAGTTTTACTTGGACTCCTTCTATCTGAAGAGTGATCCAAATTGTCTGGAGGTCTGCACCCTTACCAGCGTTGAGTACTCTTAAGCTAGCCAGTTCATTACTGCTAGCGTCTGAATCGGACTCCTGTTCGGTCACCTTGTGTACCTTTGCGTATTTTCCTTGCGGTGACTTCTTGTTGCTGGTCTTCTTCGCTGACCTGCATACTCTAGCTATATGTCCAAGCCTACCACAAGTTCTACATTCTTGTTTTTAAACCAACACTGGTTCTGATCATGCGTTGTCTTTCCACAATGATAACATTTGCCAGAACTCACACCCAATTTGTGTGCACTGAGCTCCGGTGACCGTAGCTGCATTACTGCCGTGCCTCTCGCTGCGGCTTCGTGTGCTGCTGCCATAGTGACCGCCTTCTCAAGCGTCAGCTCATTCTCCTCGAGCAGTTGCTTTTGTGTATCCTGTTTAAATAAACCACACACAAATTTGTCTCGAAGTGCCTCTGTCAGTCCCGTTCCAAACTGGCAATATTTCGCTAATTTACGCAATTCCAGCAAATAATCAGCATTGCTTTCATGCTGTAGCTGCCTTCTGTCGTAAAATTTAAATCGTTCCGCTAGCATCAGCGGCGTGGGGTTTAGATGATCTTTCAGGACAGTAACAATCTCATCGAACGTCTTATCCGCCGGTTCATCTGGTGATAACAGGTGTTTCAATTACCCGTATGTCTTCGCACCCATTAAATTTAATAATGTTAGAGCTTTATCTTGGTCACGAATTTTATTGGCCTTACAATAATTTTTTACTCTTTCAACATATATGGCCCAATCTTCGAGGTCACTATCAAAGGTGCTAATATTCCCGTGTTTAGGCATTGTAGATTTGCAATTTCTCAGATTTTATTTTCTTTACTTGTTATCAAAGATGGCGGCTTCCCGCTCTTGCCGTCGTCCTCCGCCCACAAAATGGCAGTTTTCCCGCGCTTGGCGGTCTTCACCCGTCCCCCGACGCCGTCTCCCTTCAGCCCCCGAGTGCGGCCTTTATCTTCGCCGCGATCGCCCGAATGCGGCCCTTATCAGCGGATGCGATCGCTGGATAGCGAAGTGGCTCCCGACCGAAGCGGCTCTTGCTCGCTCCCTCCCGGGCTCTGGCTTACCCGCTCGCGCGTTTCACTGCGGCTCTTATCAGGGATTGCGATCGCCCTTATCTTCTCCAACTTCCCCAGCCCTGTCTTTGCAGCCAACACTGCACGGCTTACCCCACCACCTAGGTTGAACAAGGAAACTGCAGAAAGACTTCTGTCAGTCGCTGGAAGCTGTCAGAATGGCTGCTGCATTCCAGTGCTCAGTCGCTGATGGAGGCTTCAGAGTCCTAAAGCCTGTCGCTTCTAGTGGGGTGGTGATGTTTGAAACCTCTCTTCAACTGCCGCAGGGTAAGAACCTGACTCGTCGCCAGTGTTAAGTATGTGTATTGTATTGAACAATTAACACAAAGACTTAAACGTATAACTCAAACAGGTCTTTACTGGTTGGAGGTAGGGACTATACATAGGTCTTTACTTCATGCCCACAGGCGGGAACTGAGGGGGATCAGTACCCACAGTACTATTTATACCCCTATGGCCAGGAGTGGTACTGCGTATCATAGAAACATAGAAACATACATAGAGATAGGAACAGGAGTAGGCCATTCGGCCCTTCGAGCCTGCTCCGCCATTCAATGAGATCATGGCTGATCTTCGTCTGAGATCATAGCTGATCTTACCAGTTCAGTACCCCGTCCCCGCCTTTTCTCCGTAACCCTTAATCCCCTTAGCCTTCAGAAATATATCCAATTCTCTCTTGAAAATATTTATTGAATTAGCCTTCACAGCCCTCTGTGGCAGGGAATTCCACAGGCTCACCACTCTTTGAGTGAAGAAATTCTTCCTCATCTCTGTTTTAAATGATTTGCCCGCTATTTTTAGACTGTGGCCCCTGGTTCTGTGCTCCCCGGCCATTGGAAACATTCTCTCTGAATTCAGCCTGTCCAGGCCTGCCATAATTTTATATGTTTCGATGAGATCCCCTCTCAATCTTCTAAACTCCAGTGAGTACAAGCCCAAACTATTTAATCTCTCTTCGTAGGTCATTCCCGCCATTCCAGGTATCAGCCTGGTGAATCGCCGTTGCACTCTTTCCATGGCAAGAACATCCTTCCGCAGATGGGGCGACCAAAACTGTACACAATACTCCAGATGCGGTCTCACCAGCACCTTGTACAGCTGTAGTAAGGTATCCCTATTCCTATACTCGAACCCCCTTGATATGAAGGCCAACATACCATTTGCCTTCTTAATCGCCTGTTGCACCTGCATGCTCTCCTTCAGTGACTGGTGCACAAGAACACCCAGGTCCCTCTGCACTTCCGCATCTCCCAATCTATTGCCATTTAGATAACAATCTACCCTCCTGTTTTTACCCCCAAAGTGGATAACCTCGCATTTATCCACATTATAGTGCATCTGCCACGTATCCGCCCATTCCCCCAACCTGTCCAAATCGCACTGTAGCCTCCTGACATCCTCATCAGAGCCCACCCCTCCTCCTAGTTTAGTGTCGTCAGCGAATTTGGAAATATTGCATCCAATTCCCTGATCCAGATCATTTATATATATTGTGAACAGCTGGGGTCCCAGGACAGATCCTTGCGGCACCCCGCTGGTCACTGCCTGCCACTCCGAAAACGAGCCGTTTATTCCAACTCTCTGTTTTCTATCCGCCAGCCAGTTCTCTATCCACGTTAATACTTTGCCCCCAATCCCATGAGCCTTAATTTTGCATGATAATCTTTTGTGTGGAACCTTATCGAAGGCTTTCTGGAAGTCAAGGTACACCACATCCACTGGCTCTCCCCCATCTATTTTACCAGTTACTTCCTCAAAAAATTCCAGCAGATTAGTCAAACACGA
The DNA here is from genome assembly GCF_052327205.1 of Somniosus microcephalus. NCBI lineage: Eukaryota > Metazoa > Chordata > Chondrichthyes > Squaliformes > Somniosidae > Somniosus > Somniosus microcephalus. The sequence goes on along the minus strand of NC_140990.1, from coordinate 135,257,482 downwards.
TTTACCCTTTGTAAATCCATGTTGACTCTGTCCGATCCTTTCCCCATTTGTCAAGTGCTCCGCTATTTTATCCTTAATAATGGACTCTAGCATTTTGCCCACAACCGATGTAAGGCTTACTGGTCTATAATTCCCTGCTTTCTCTCTACCCCCCTTTTTAAATATTGGGGTAACATTAGCTACCCTCCAATCCACAGGTACTGTTCCCGAGTCAATGGAGTTCCGGAAGATGATCCTTAGAGCATCTGCTATCTCCAGGGCCACCTCCTTAAGTACCCTAGGATGTAGTTTATCAGGCCCCGGGGATTTGTCGGCCTTCAGTCCCCTCAACTTACCCAACACCATATCCCTAGAGATACTAATTTCTGTCAGCTCCTCCCTCTCATTAGTCCCTATGTTTGCCGATATTCCTGGGAGGTTATTTGTGTCCTCCTTTGTGAATACAGAACCAAAGTATGAGTTTAATTGGTCTGCCATTTCCTTATTCTCCATTATATATTCTCCCGAATCGGACTGCAAGGGACCGACTTGGGATTTTACCAGTCTTTTCCTCCTGATATACCGATAAAAGCTTTTGCAG